>NC_086451.1:150567534-150592534 GCF_028390025.1 Pseudophryne corroboree | reverse complement strand
TTTGGGGTTTTAGATGTTAAAGTTTCAGATCTGGGAATATTCAAAACTCGAGTTTCTGCTGCTTGTAATTTATCGCAGTCATAACCCCGTGCCTTGGGCTGTCTTAACAGCAGTGTGGGCCCCTGGGCATAGCAATACACTGGGGCCCCTACCCATAATCCATGCTATCAGCGGCAGCTTTGATGTCCCGCAGGCGGTTGGGGGTGTTCTATCTTCCGCTCAGCATGTAGGACCTGGAGCAGTAGTTTCTGCTAATTACACCTTTACTGCACAGATGGGATGGGAGGGAGAACACTAAACTGTAGAAGGTGGCATTGGGCTGAATGAAGGGGCTCCGGTACATGACTTTCAGGGTGGTATAGGGTGTTTAATACGTTGGGGAGGGGTGGATAGTGGAGTGGCCTTAATTTTCATCATTTTCTGGTGAGAGAGCAGCTTGCTTGACTGCAGATATCTCAAGTTCCTGGAAAAAGATTTCTTAGCTTTGCATGGTATAAAAATTAGAGTGTCTCACCTGTCAGGAGGTACTGGGGACTTGGGGATCAGAGTTCAGGAGCCAGAGCAATCCACCAACAAATATATAAATCTGCATATTAGGTGTGTGGAGCTGGAGCAGGGACCAACTGCTTGAAGGCTGATATCTCTGGTTCTGGGCATAGTAGAGACAAGCTGCCAGTGTCCACCAAAAGGGGAGTGTCACAGATTTTGGAGTTACCCTCAGAAAAACTCTAAGTCATACAAGCCCGAGATATCTGGCTGGGAAGAGCAATTAACAGGCTTGGATGGGGACCACTGCTTTGAAGTCGGATATCTCTGGTTCCCTAGGGCCGATTTTCAAAAATCTGGTACCCCTGGAAAGAGGGGACCCTCAGCTATCAGCCTAGGGCCCTTATACTCCTGGGGCCCTTGGGCAAGAGCCCATTGAGCTCATACAAAAAGACGGCCCTGCCCGTGCCCTAAATTGTAAAGCCATTTTGTCTATCTCAGATGCAGTATTATGCAGATCATCAGAGATCCTATGTTTCCGAAAAAAATTGTGAGAAAGGGAGACTGTATTTAGTCGTGGGTGGATGATAGTTTGCTGCATGTAACATGGTATTTTTCTAGGTAGGTTTTTTGTAAATATTTGTATGTAAATGTCCATCCCGTACTGATACTTCTACATCTAAAAAATGTATAGCTACACTACTGCTATTAGCAGTAAATTTAATCTGTAACCACTTAGTTGACACAATGTATACATGCTGAGATTATAATCTCTTTTCATGCATACTTGCCTACTCTCTCGGATTGGCCGGGAGGCTCCCGAAAATCGTGTGACTCTCCCGGCCCCCCGGAAAAGCAGGCAAGTCTCCCGATTCCTGTGCTCCCCCCCCCTGCCCGGCCGCCCACTTAGTGAGTAAAGTGGGCAGTCCGGGCAGTCGATGACGCGATTGTTGTTGAATCGCGTCATCATAACCACGCCCCCTGCAGTATAATGCCGGTAATAGTGGCATTATGCAGTAGGGGCGTGTCTTAAATGATGCAATGCCTCAGCCATGCCCCCACCACGCCTCCACCACCACCCCGTTCCGCCTCTGCTCCACCCCTCTCTTCGTCACTACCCTTCCCCGCCCCCTGCTGGTCCGACCTGGCTGCTCTCTCCCGGAGAGAGCAGCTGAAAAGTCAGTAAGTATGTTTTCATGTCACTGTGCATTCTTTTTGTTTAGTGATTTCCTAGGCAACCAGGAGCCCAGCGGGGGGAGCGATCACAGCGTCAATTTTGAAGCAGTGACGTCATCTATCCCCGACGGACCCTGTGGCCGGAATCATCGTGCATATTTTGTGGTGAAGCTATAAAGGTATGTTTTGTATTTTGTATGCTTTGTTCTGACGAAAGTTATCATTATAACTGAAACGTTAACAGCAGACAGTCTCTGGTTTCGTTATTAATGTCAAGTCCCGTGTGAGTGCCGCCTATTTTCTTCCATACAAATACCGCAAAGTTAGGAAGGCACCCGGGCATACATTGCAGAGGTATTGAGTGCCGAGTTGCAGTACTCTACATTACCCGTGGTAAGGACGTCGACACTTCGAGTGAGGACGCACTCATCGGGAATTTACAGGCACCACCTCCACCCTATTATTTCTTGTGGCTTTCATGTGGAACGTTTGCTCTATTAGTAGTGGTTCACTGTTTGTCTGTAGCATCTCACGCAGTGGAGACATTAGTGAACAGAGCGGTTAAAGAAACATTGACATCACCGCAATTGAAACATGGTCTTTTTCCGATGCTGATGCGGAGTCCATCAGATTTAAGGAGGACGTAGTGACCACTACTGGGACTGATAATAATTAGCAATTATTTAATAAACTGCTTAGAATGAAGAAAAAACATTTTGATATTTACATGCATGGAGTAACACTATCAGATTACCATCTACAAAGACAAATCCCACGTGGTTTTCGAGTCCGTAACATGCCTTCCCTAGGCAAATATAGGCCCTCATTCCGAGTTGTTCGCTCGGTATTTTTCATCGCATCGCAGTGAAAATCCGCTTAGTACGCATGCGCAATGTTCGCACTGCGACTGCGCCAAGTAACTTTACTATGAAGAAAGTATTTTTACTCACGGCTTTTTCTTCGCTCCGGCGATCGTAATGTGATTGACAGGAAATGGGTGTTACTGGGCGGAAACACGGCGTTTCAGGGGCGTGTGGCTGAAAACGCTACCGTTTCCGGAAAAAACGCAGGAGTGGCCGGAGAAACGGTGGGAGTGCCTGGGCGAACGCTGGGTGTGTTTGTGACGTCAACCAGGAACGACAAGCACTGAACTGATCGCACAGGCAGAGTAAGTCTGGAGCTACTCTGAAACTGCTAAGTAGTTAGTAATCGCATTATTGCGAATACATCGGTCGCAATTTTAAGAAGCTAAGATTCACTCCCAGTAGGCGGCGGCTTAGCGTGTGTAACTCTGCTAAATTCGCCTTGCGACCGATCAACTCGGAATGAGGGCCATAATGTAGATTTTTGCCGCAAGTGGGTCGGCATATTGAATAAATGTAGTTTTGACTTAATGTTAGTCATCGAGGAGGCATCTCGAGAGATGAACTTGCTGAATGAATCGATCGCTAACTTTGAGGAACAACATACTCCAGGTCTACGGTCTGATATTGATAATAACTGGTTCGAAAAGCTGTCATCGCAAATTGATAAATATAAACAGGACTTGATCCAGTTTAAAAAACACAAGCTCACCTTGGTACAGAAAGATTACCAGGAGGGCCGTATATACCTGTGGGTAAATAACCCAGATGGGATATCTCAATACAGACGGCACCTGAGATCAAGTACCAGACAGCGTGGGGACATTGACTCCTCGAGTGGAGGATATACATCCCAAAGCGATGGTGAACAAACACAGGGCACACAAGTGGGAAAACCCCCTTTAGGGGTGAATACCCGCGCACAGCGCGCTGCCCTAAAAGACGATCTACCTGTCGCGGCCACCAACATCAAAGGATCTTCAAAAAAAGCAACAAAAACAAGGAAAACAACATAGTCTTTAATTTATCCAAACGACCATTATCGCCTGATGAATTATCCATCTTAAATAAAGGACTTTCGTTTATACCATCTACGGGATTTGATGAGTTTCAATGGAAAATTGATGCATATCAACTGAATAGAAAAGTACATTTAAAGGAACACTTTGCAAATCAACCGTTGGGAGAGAAATCCACCATGCACACAAGTAAATTTAAAAAACCATCGACATTTGATCCGCATACCAACAACATTGCTCTCAAATGCTTTGCTCGGACACTGGACACTTGAGTAATGCATCAATCTAAAATCCAAGATCGCCCTCATAATAATGTAACCCCTGGTGAAAGAGCAGCTATCCTCTCATTAAAAAATGATCCTGACATCCTTATCCGCCAAGCGGACAAAGGTGGAGGTATAGTGGTCCAGGACATACAGCAGTATAAAGCTGAGGGATACCGACAGTTATCGGCAGTGCTTAAAGTGGTCCTAGAGAGGAGGTGGAACTCACCCCCCTCCCCACGGCGCCAATGTAACAAAGTGATTGCGCGCGCCATAAAAAAAGGGCGTGGTGTCAAAAAAGGGGCGTGTTACACAATAGTAATAATGCCCACAGTAGTAGCACCCCATAATACACATAATGCCCACAGCAGTAGCGCCTCTTATACAATCCCCACAGTGGTAGTGCCCCTTATATAGAGCCCATAGTAGTGGTGCCCCTTATGCAATGCCCGCAATAGTAGTGCCCCTTATGTCCCCAGGAGTGATGCCCCTTATGAAGTGCCCCCTTTACAATGCCCTCATTAGTAGTGCCCCCAGTAGTAATGCCCTTAATGGTAATGCCCCTGTGTAATATTGCCCCCAGTAGTAATGTTGCCTGTAGTAATGCCCCCAGTCATTTAGCCCCTGTAGTTATGCCCTCTTGTAGTTTAGCCCCCAGTAGTAATGCCCCCAGTAGTTTAGCCCCCGTAGTTACACCCCCAGTAGTAATGCCCCTGTAGTTATGCCCCTAGTAGTAATGCCCTCCTGTAGTTAGCCCCCTTGTAGTTTGCCCCCTTGTAGTTTGCACCCAGTAGCTTGCCCCCAGTAGTTTGCTCCCTGTAGTTTGCCCCCAGCAGATGCCCCCCAGTAGTTTGCACCCAGTAGTAATGTCCCCCAGTAGTTTGCCCCCAGTAGTAATGCCCCCAGTAGTTTGCCCCCAGTAGATGCCCCTCTGTAGTTTGCCCCCCAGTAGTAATGCCCCCCCAGTAGTTTGCCCCCCAGTAGTAATGCCCCCCCAGTAGTTTGCCCCCAGTAGATTCCCCTCAGTAGTTTACCCCCCAGTAGTAATGCCCTCCTGTAGTTTGCCCCCAGTAGTTTGCCCCCAGTAGTAATGTCCCCCAGTAGTAATGTCCCCCAGTAGTTTGCCCCCAGTAGTAATGCCCCCAGTAGTTTGCCCCCAGTAGATACCCCTCAGTAGTTTGCCCCCCAGTAGTAATGCCCCCCCAGTAGTTTGCCCCCAGTAGATGCCCCTAAGTATTAATGTCCCCAGTAGTTTGCCCCCAGTAGTAATTCCCCCCCAGTTGTTTGCCCCCAGTAGATGCCCCTCAGTAGTTTGCCCCCCAGTAGTAATGCCCCCCCAGTAGTTTGCCCCCCCAGTAGTAATGCCCCCCCCCCCAGTAGTTTGCCCCCCAGTAGATGTGCCGCTACACAAATAAAAAACAAACAAACACAACACACAATACTTACCAAGCCCCGATCCGTGTCCGGCCGCTGCAGTCTTCTGTGCTCCTCGGCACTATGGGCGCACACTGACAGAGACGGAAGCCGGAGCTCAGTAGTGAGCTCCTGCCTCCGGCTGCCGCTGTGCAGGGAGACGGGCACCCGCTGGTAACACAATCTCAGCGGGCGCCCGTCATCTCCCTGCTGCGGCGCCGGGGACACATGTGGTGAGGTGAGCCAGAGGAGGAGGAACTGCGTTCCGTCTCCAAGTGGAAACTGACGGAACGCAGTTCCGCCCCGTTCCGGCTCACTTTAACCCCTGGTTATCGGACAACACGGTTTACAAACCTTTAACCGTGGATCCCACAATTCCCTTCAGCAAGGAACTCCAAAGGGTTCTCCATCAGGCGGTTGATGCAACATCATCTCTTCGAAATTGGCAGATGCACTAACACAGGAACATCCAGTTGCTCCGGTCTTTTACACAATCCCGAAATACACAAGGACCCCGTAGTGCCTCCAGGTCGCCCCATTATTGCAGCCCGCGATCGGTGTACTATAAAATATCCCAATATTTGGACAGTTTTTTCCAGCTGGTAATACAATCTCAACCTACTTACCTTAAGGACACGACCAACTTCATTAATAGATTGAACCAATTACCAGTACTTACACCGGACTGTTTATTATGTACTTTGGACGTTGTTAGCCTCTATACTAATATCCCTCACTCCAAAGGGATAGAGGCGGTGCGTCGACTACTATCGAGCAGTACACTGTGTACAGGTCCTGATTTAACATTCTTTCTAGAGTTATCGGCAATGGGGGTCATTCCGAGTTGATCATAGCTGTGCTAAATTTAGCACAGCTACGATCAGGCACTCAGACAAGCGGGGGGACGCCCAGCACAGGGCTAGTCCGCCCCGCATGTATGGCCGCCCCCCCCCCCCCCCCCCCCCCGCAGAAATGCAAAAGCATCGCACAGCGGCGATGCTTTTGCATTTGAGGAGTAACTCCCGGCCAGCGCAGCTCCTGCGGCTGGCCGGGAGAACCTCTTCATTGCCCGGGTCGCAGTGGCCGTCAAGCAGTGACGCAGTGATGTCAAGCAGCCGCCGCGGCCCGCCCCCCCCCTAAACGGCGGCTTAACGCCGCAGTCCAGCCCCCTCTCCTGCCCAGCGACCGCGCAGAGGCGATCGCTATGGAACAACAGCCTTCGGCCTTCCAGCATGCGCCGGCGCACTGCGGCGCTGGCGTATGCACAGATCCAACCCGATAAACTGCAGCGAGCGATCGGGTCGGAATGACCTCCATTGACCTTATCTAGGAATTATTTCCTATTTGACAGTAAGTGGTATGTACAATTACAAGGGTGTGCAATGGGCTCTTGTGTATCTCCATCCCTTGCTAATTGTTTTATGTTTGAAATTGAAAAGGATTTGTTTTTCACTAATCCCGATATAGCTGACAGGATTATGGCCCTCATTCCGAGTTGTTCGCTCGCTGCTTTTAGCAGCAGTGCAAACGCTAAGCCGCCGCCCTCTGGGAGTGTATCTTAGCTTAGCAGAAGTGTGAACGAAAGGATCGCAGAGCGGTGGCAAAATATTTTCGAGCAGTTTCTGAGCAGCTCCAGACTTACTCCTAGCTTGCGATCACTGCAGACTATTTAGTTCCTGTTTTGACGTCATGAACACGCCCTGCTGTCGGCCAGCCACGCCTGCGTTTTCCCAGGCACGCCTGCGTTTTTATCTGACACGCCTGTGTTTTTACACACACTCCCCGAAAACGGCCAGTTACCTCCCAGAAACACCCACTTCCTGTCAATCACTCTGCGGCCACCAGTGCGACTGAAAAGCGTCGCTAGACCTTGTGTAAAACTGCATCGGCTTTTGTGAAAGTACGTCACGCGTGCGCATTGCGCCCCATACGCATGCGCAGAAGTGCCGTTTTTTTGCCTAATCGCTGTGCTGCGAACAACGGCAGATAGCGATCAACTCGGAATGACCCCCTAAGTTCTTTGCACGCTATATCGATGACCTGTTTGTCATCTGGCAAGGCTCTACACAGGAGTTCAACGAGATGGTGAACTTGATTAACACCTTAGACCCGACAATTAAATTTACTGCTAATAGCAGTAGTGTAGCTATACATTTTTTAGATGTAGAAGTATCAGTACGGGATGGACATTTACATACAAGTATTTACAAAAAACCTAACGATAAAAATACCATGTTACATGCAGCAAGCTATCATCCACCCTCGACCAAATACAGTCTCCCTTTCTCACAATTTCTTCGGATACATAGGATCTCTGATGATCTGCATAATACTGCATCCAAGATAGACAAAATGGCTTTACAATTTAGGGCACGGGGTTATTATGACTGCGATAAATTACAAGCAGCAAAAACTTGAGTTTTGAATATTCCCAGATCTGAAACTTTAACATCTAAAACCCCAAAAACTGATTTTGAACAGAAGATTCCATTTGTACAACGCTATAGTTATTTATCTAAAAACATAGCACATATAACTAGAGAATCATGGCCCATTGTTACGTCTAAAAAAGATTTACATATGTTAACACATCAGTCTTTGTTAACCAGTTACACCTGCAATAAAAGTATCAAGGACCTTTTGGTCCGTAACAATATTTTTAACATTAAGCCTGAATCTATTCGCAATTTTCTATTGAAGAAACCAGGTTGTTATAGGTGCACAGGATGCACTACATGTAGCTATATGGAAACGTGCCCTGGCTTTGCGCATCCACAGTCTGGCAAATACATTAAAATCGATAAGATCTTAACCTGCACGAGCACACGTTATTTACTTTATCAGATGCCCTTGTGGCCTCTTTTATGTGGGCAAGACTGCTTGCCAATTTCGGGAACGAATGGCCTTACATAGGTCTGCTATAGGTGCTGCTTTAAAAGGTGAGACTCAATCCCAAACTGTAGCTAAACATTTCCAAGCTCAAAAACACCAGCTATCCACGTTAAAATTAGAGATGAGCGGGTTCGGTTCCTCGGAATCCGAACCCCCCCCCGAACTTCACCCATTTTACACGGTTCTGAGGCAGACTCGGATCCTCCCACCTTGCTCGGTTAACCCGAGCGCTCCCGAACGTCATCATCCCGCTGTCGGATTCTCGCAAGATTCGTATTCTATATAAGGAGCCGCGTGTCGCCGCCATTTTCACTCGTGCTTTGGAGATGATAACAAGAAGACGTGTCTGCGTCCTCTCAGTTCTTTCTTTGTACAGTCTGCTGCAAATATCTGTGCTCTGTGTTCTGCAAATATCTGTGCTCTGTGTTCTGCAAATATCTGTGCTCTGTGTTCTGCAAATATCTGTGCTCAGTGTGCTGCAAATACCTGTGCTTAGTGTGCTGCAAATGTCTACGTTCTCTGCCTGAAAAACGCTCCATATCTGTGCTCAGTGTGCTGCAAATATCTGTGCTCAGTGAGCTTTATTGTGGGGACTGGGGACCACCAGTATTATATGGTAGGAGGACAGTGCAGAGTTTTGCTGACCAGTGACCACCAGTATTATACGTTCTCTGCCTGAAAAACGCTCCATATCTGTGCTGCATTGTAGTACAGTGGGGTTCGAAAATTTGGGCACCCCAGGCAAAAATTCATTTTAATATGCAAAAAGAAGCCAAGGAAAGATGGGAAAATCTCCAAAAGGCATCAAATTACAGATTAGACATTCTTATAACATGTCAAAAAAAGTTTGATTTTATTTCCATCATTTACACTATCAAAAGAACAGAAAACAAAAAATGGCATCTGCAAAAGTTTGGCCACCCTGCAGAGTTAATACCTTGTACTGCCCCCTTTGGCAAGTATCACAGCTTGTAAACGCTTTTTGTAGCCAGCCAAGAGTCTTTCAATTCTTCTTTGAGGTATCTTCGCCCATTCTTCCTTACAAAAGTCTTCCAGTTCTTTGAGATTCCTGGGCTGTCTGTGACGCACTGCTCTTTTAAGGTCTATCCATAGATTTTCAATTATGTTGAGGTCAGGATATTGTGAAGGCCATGGCAAAACCTTCAGTTTACGCCTCTTGATGTAATCCACCGTGGATTTTGAGGTGTGTTTAGGGTCATTATCCATTTGTAGAAGCCAGCCTCTCTTTAACTTCAGCTTTTTCACAGATGGCATCAAGTTAGCGTCCAAAATTTGCTGGAATCTTATTGAATCCATTTTTCCTTCTACTCGTGAAATGTTCCCTGTGCCACTGGCTGCAATACAACCCCAAAGCATGATTGATCCACCCCCATGCTTCACAGTTGGACAGAGGTTCTTTTCATTAAATTCTGTGCCCTTCCTTCTCCAAATGTACCTTTGCTCATTCCGGCAAAAAAGTACTATTTTAACCTCATCGGTCTACAGAACTTTATTCCAAAATGCATCAGGCTTGTCTATATGTTCATTTGTAAACTTCAAACGCTGATTTTTGTGGTGAGGACGTAGAAGAGGTTTTCTTCTGATGACTCTTCCATGAAGACCATATTTGTACAAGTATCTCTTTATAGTGGAATAGTGTACCACAACTCCAGTATCTGCCAGATCTTCCTGGAGGGATCGTGCAGTCAAACGTGGATTTTGACTTGCTTTTCTCACAATCCTGTGAGCTGTTCTGTCTGATATTTTTCTTGGTCTTCCAGATCTTGCTTTAACTTCCACTGTTCCTGATGACTGCCATTTCTTAATTACATTGCGAACAGAGGATATGGGCAGCTGATAACGCTTTGCTATCTTCTTATAGCCTTCTCCTGATTTGTGAGCGTCAACTATTCTCAGTTTCAGTGTTCTACACAACTGCTTAGAGGAACCCATGGTGCTGATTGTTGGAGCAAGGTCAGATGAGTCTGGGCTTTTAAAACCTTTGAGATTGACATCACCTGGTCTTTCCAGAAGATGATTGAGAACAATCCATGACACTGCCAGGTCTCAGCTGTCCAAAGGGGGCAGTACAAGGTATTAACTCTGCAGGGTGGCCAAACTTTTGCAGACGCCATTTTTTGTTTTCTGTTCTTTTGAAAGTGTAAATGATGGAAATAAAATCAAACTTTTTTTGACATGTTATAAGAATGTCTAATCTGTAATTTGATGCCTTTTGGAGATTTTTCCATCTTTCCTTGGCTTCTTTTTGCACATTAAAATGAATTTTTGCCTGGAGTGCCCAAACTTTCGAACCCCACTGTATATAGTAGGAGGACAGTGCAGAATTTTGCTGACCAGTGACCACCAGTATTATATCAGTACGGTACAGTAGTCCACTGCTCTACCTACCTCTGTGTCGTCAAGTATACTATCCATCCATACCTGTGGTGCATTTAAGTTGTGCGCAGTATATATAGTAGGAGGACAATGCATAATTTTGCTGACCACCAGTATATAATATATAGCAGTACGGTACAGTAGGCCACTGCTCTACCTACCTCTGTGTCGTCAAGTATACTAACCATCCATACCTGTGGTGCATTTAAGTTGTGCGCAGTATATATAGTAGGAGGACAGTGCAGAATTTTGCTGACCACCAGTATATAATATATAGCAGTACGGTACAGTAGGCCATTGCTATTGATATATTACTGGCATATAATTCCACACATTAAAATATGGAGAACAAAAATGTGGAGGGTAAAATAGGGAAAGATCAAGATCCACTTCCACCTCGTGCTGAAGCTGCTGCCACTAGTCATGGCCGAGACGATGAAATGCCATCAACGTTGTCTGCCAAGGCCAATACCCAATGTCATAGTAGAGAGCATGTAAAATCCAAAAAACTAAAGTTCAGTAAAATGACCCAAAAATCTAAATTAAACGCGTCTGAGGAGAAGCGTAAACTTGCCAATATGCCATTTACGACACGGAGTGGCAAGGAACGGCTGAGGCCCTGTCCTATGTTCATGGCTAGTGGTTCAGCTTCACATGAGGATGGAAGCACTCATCCTCCCGCTAGAAAAATGAAAAGACTTAAGCTGGCAAAAGCACAGCAAAGAACTGTGCGTTCTTCTAAATCACAAATCCCCAAGGAGAGTCCAATTGTGTCGGTTGCGATGCCTGACCTTCCCAACACTGGACGGGAAGAGGTGGCGCCTTCCACCATTTGCACGCCCCCTGCAAGTGCTGGAAGGAGCAACCACAGTCCAGTTCCTGATAGTCAAATTGAAGATGTCACTGTTGAAGTACACCAGGATGAGGATATGGGTGTTGCTAGCGCTGAGGAGGAAATTGACAAGGAGGATTCTGATGGTGAGGTGGTTTGTTTAAGTCAGGCACCCGGGGAGACACCTGTTGTCCATGGGACGAATATGGCCATTGACATGCCTGGTCAAATTACAAAAAAAATCACCTCTTCGGTGTGGAATTATTTTAACAGAAATGCGGACAACATTTGTCAAGCTGTGTGTTGCCTTTGTCAAGCTGTAATTAGTAGGGGTAAGGACGTTAACCACCTAGGAACATTCTCCCTTATACGTCACCTGGAGCGTATTCATCAGAAGTCATTGACAAGTTCAAAAACTTTGGGTGACAGCGGAAGCAGTCCACTGACAACTAAATCCCTTCCTCTTGTAACCAAGCTCCTGCAAACCACACCACCAACTCCCTCAGTGTCAATTTCCTCCTTAGACAGGAAAGACAATAGTCCTGCAGGCCATGTCACTGGCAAGTCTGATGAGTCCTCTCCAGCCTGGGATTCCTCCGATGCATCCTTGAGTGTAACGCCTACAGCTGCTGGCGCTGCTGTTGTTGCTGCTGGGAGTCGATCGTCATCCCAGAGGGGAAGTCGGAAGACCACTTGTACTACTTCCAGTAAGCAATTGACTGTCCAACAGTCCTTTGCGAGGAAGATGAAATATCACAGCAGTCATCCTGCTGCAAAGCGGATAACTCAGGCCTTGGCAGCCTGGGTGGTGTCAAACGTGTTTCCGGTATCCACCGTTAATTCACAGGAAACTAGAGAATTGCTTGAGGTACTGTGTCCCCGGTACCAAATACCATCTAGGTTCCATTTCTCTAGGCAGGCGATACCGAGAATGTACACAGACCTCAGAAAAAGAGTCACTAGTGTCCTAAAAAATGCAGTTGTACCCAATGTCCACTTAACCACGGACATGTGGACAAGTGGAGCAGGGCAGACTAAGGACTATATGACTGTGACAGCACACTGGGTAGATGTATTGCCTCCCGCAGCAAGAACAGCAGCGGCGGCATCAGTAGCAGCATCTCGCAAATGCCAACTCGTTCCTAGGCAACCTACGCTTTGTATCACCGCTTTCCAGAAGAGGCACACAGCTGACAACCTCTTACAGAAACTGAGGAACATCATCGGAGAATGGCTTACCCCAATTGGACTCTCCTGGGGATTTGTGACATCGGACAATGCCACCAATATTGTGCGTGCATTACATGTGGGCAAATTCCAGCACGTCCAATGTTTTGCACATACATTGAATTTGGTGGTGCAGAATTTTTTAAAAAACGACAGGGGCGTGCAAGAGATGCTGTCGGTGGCCCGAATAATTGCGGGCCACTTTCGGCATTCAGCCACCATGTGCCGAAGACTGGAGCACCAGCAAACACTCCTGAACCTGCCCTACCATTATCTGAAACAAGAGGTGGTAACGAGGTGGAATTCAACCCTCTATATGCTTCAGAGGATGGAGGAGCAGCCAAAGGCCATTCAAGCCTATACAGCTAACTACGATATAGGCAAAGGAGGGGGAATGCACCTGACTCAAGCGCAGTGGAGAATGATTTCAACGTTGTGCAAGGTTCTGCAACCCTTTGAACTTGCCACACGTGAAGTCAGTTCAGACACTGCCAGCCTGAGTCAGGTCATTCCCCTCATCAGGCTTTTGCAGAAGAAGCTGGAGACCTTGAAGGAGGAGCTAAAACAGAGCAATTCCGCTAGGCATGTGGGACTTGTGGATGGAGCCCTTAATTCGCTTAACCAGGATTCACGAGTGGTCAATCTGTTAAAATCAGAGCACTACATTTTAGCCACCGTGCTCGATCCTAGATTTAAAACCTACGTTGTATCTCTCTTTCCGGCAGACACAAGTCTGCAGAGGTTCAAAGACCTTCTGTTGAGAAAATTGTCAAGTCAAGCGGAACGTGACCCGTCAACAGCTTCTCCTTCACATTCTCCCGCAACTGGGGCTGCGAGGAAAAGGCTAAGAATTCCGAGCCCACCCGCTGGCGGTGATGCAGGGCAGTCTGGAGCGAGTGCTGACATCTGGTCCGGACTGAAGGACCTGCCAACGATTACTGACATGTCGTCTACTATCACTGCATATGATTCTGTCACCATTGAAAGAATGGTGGAGGATTATATGAGTGACCGCATCCAAGTAGGCACGTCTGACAGTCCGTACATATACTGGCAGGAAAAAGAGGCAATTTGGAGGCCCTTGCAGAAACTGGCTTTATTTTACCTAAATTGCCCCCCCTCCAGTGTGTACTCCGAAAGAGTGTTTAGTGCAGCCGCTCACCTTGTCAGCAATCGGCGTACGAGGTTACTTCCACAAAATGTGGAGAAGATGATGTGTATCAAAATGAATTATAATCAATTCCTCCGTTGAGACATTCACCAGCAATTGCCTCCAGAAAGTACACAGGGACCTGAGATGGTGGATTCCAGTGGGAACGAATTAATAATCTGTGAGGAGGGGGATGTACACAGTGAAAGGGGTGAGGAATCGGACGATGAGGAGGAGGTGGACATCTTGCCTCTGTAGAGCCAGTTTGTGCAAGGAGAGATTGATTGCTTCTTTTTTGGTGGGGGCCCAAACCAACCAGTCATTTCAGTCACAGTCGTGTGGCAGACCCTGTCGCTGAAATGATGTGTTTGTTAAAGTGTGCATGTCCTGTTTATACAACATAAGGGTGGGTGGGAGGGCCCAAGGACAATTCCATCTTGCACCTCTTTTTTTCTTTCATTTTTCTTTGCATCATGTGCTGTTTGGGGACTATTTTTTGAAGTGCCATCCTGTCTGACACTGCAGTGCCTCTCCTAGATGGGCCCGGTGTTTGTGTCGGCCACTTGGGTTGCTTAGCTTAGTCATCCAGCGACCTCGGTGCAAATTTTAGGACTAAAAATAATATTGTGAGGTGTGAGGTGTTCAGAATAGACTGGAAATGAGTGGAAATTATGGTTATTGAGGTTAATAATACTTTGGGATCAAAATGACCCCCAAATTCTATTATTTAAGCTGTTTTTGAGGTTTTTTTGTAAAAAAAAACACCCAAATCCAAAACACACCCGAATCCGACAAAAAAATTTCAGGGAGGTTTTGCCAAAACGCGTCCGAATCCAAAACCAAAACACAAAACCCGAAAAATGTCCGGTGCACATCACTAGTTAAAATATAAGATCATTGACCAGCAACCAGCCAGTATTAGAGGGGGAGAACGTGATAAGGCTTTATTAAGAGAAGCGAAATGGATTCATAGATTAAATACGGTGGCCCGTAAGGGGTTAAACGAGCATTTCAGTTTAATTTGCTTTTTGTGATAGCGCTGGTATTGTTTCTAGTGATGAGCGGGTTCGGTTTCTCGGAAACCGAACTTCCCCGAACTTCACCTTTTTTACACGGGTCCGAGGCAGGTTAGAACCTTCCCGCCTTGCTCGGCTAACCCAAGCGCGCCCGAACGTCATCATCCCGCTGTCGGATTCTCGCGAGATTCGGATTCTATATAAGCAGCCGCGCGTCGCCGCCATTTTCACTTGTGCATTGGAAATGATAGGGAGAGGACGTTGCTGGCGTCCTCTCCGTTTATTGTAGAAGTTGATTGGTTGTTTATTGCTTAATTGTGGGGAGGATTGGGGAGCAGCTGTTAGGAGTACAGTGCAGAGTTTTGCTGATAAGTGACCACCAGTTTTTATCCGTTCTCTGCCTGAAAAAAACGCTCCATACCATATCTGTGCTCAGTGTGCTGCATAATATATATGTGCTGAGTGCTCACACTGCTTAATTGTGGGGACTGGGGAGCAGCTATAGCAGGAGTACAGTGCAGAGTTTTGCTGACAGTGACCAGTGACCACCAGTATACGTTGTCTGTCTGAAAAACACTCCATATCTGTGCTCAGTGTGCTGCTTTATTGTGGGGACTGGGGACCACCAGTATAATTAATATTATATAGGAGGAGTACAGTGCAGAGTGCACTGCTGTACCTACCTCTGTGTCGTCACTCGTCATCCATTAAGTATACTATCCATCTACATTCTATACCTGTGGTGCATTTTAGTTTTGCAGTTTGCTGACAGTGTCCACCAGTGTACTATATATAGCAGTACGGTAGGCCACTGATGTACCTACCTCTGTGTCGTCACTCGTCATCCATTAAATATACTATCCATCTACATTCTATACCTGTGGTGCATTTTAGTTTTGCAGTTTGCTTACAGTGTCCACCAGTATACTATATATAGCAGTACGGTAGGCCACTGCTGTACCTACCTCTGTGTCGTCACTCGTCATCCATTAAGTATACTATCCATCTACATTCTATACCTGTGGTGCATTTTAGTTTTGCAGTTTGCTGACAGTGTCCACCAGTATACTATATATAGCAGTACGGTAGGCCACTGCTGTACCTACCTCTGTGTCGTCACTCGTCATCCATTAAGTATACTATCCATCTACATTCTATACCTGTGGTGCATTTTAGTTTTGCAGTTTGCTGACAGTATCCACCAGTATACTATACATAGCAGTATGGTAGGCCACTGCTGTACCTACCACTGTGTCGTCACTCGTCATCCATTAAGTATACTATCCATCTACATTCTATACCTGTGGTGCATTTTAGTTTTGCAGTTTGCTGACAGTGTCCACCAGTATACTATATATAGCAGTACGGTAGGCCACTGCTGTACCTACCTCTGTGTCGTCACTCATCATCCATTAAGTATACTATCCATCTACATTCTATACCTGTGGTGCATTTTAGTTGTGCGCAGTATATATAGTAGTAGGCCATTGCTATTGATACTGGCATATAATTCAACACATTAAAATATGGAGAACAAAAACGTGGAGGTTAAAATAGGGAAAGATCAAGATCCACTTCCACCTCGTGCTGAAGCTGCTGCCACTAGTCATGGCCGAGACGATGAAATGCCATCAACGTCGTCTGCCAAGGCCGATGCCCAATGTCATAGTACAGAGCATGTAAAATCCAAAACAAAAAAGTTCAGTAAAATGACCCAAAAATCAAAATTAAAAGCGTCTGAGGAGAAGCGTAAACTTGCCAATATGCCATTTATGACACGGAGTGGGAAGGAACGGCTGAGGCCCTGGCCTATGTTCATGGCTAGTGGTTCAGCTTCACATGAGGATGGAAGCACTCATCCTCTCGCTAGAAAAAAGAAAAGACTTAAGCTGGCAAAAGCACAGCAAAGAACTGTGCGTTCTTCGAAATCACAAATCCCCAAGGAGAGTCCAATTGTGTCGGTTGCGATGCCTGACCTTCCCAACACTGGACGGGAAGAGCTTACGCCTTCCACCATTAGCACGCCCCCTTCAAGTGCTGGAAGGAGCACCCGCAGTCCAGTTCCTGATAGTCAAATTGAAGATGTCACTGTTGAAGTACACCAGGATGAGGATATGGGTGTTGCTGGCGCTGGGAAGGAAATTGAAAAGGAGAATTCTGATGGTGAGGTGGTTTGTTTAAGTCAGGCACCCGGGGAGACACCTGTTGTCCGTGGGACGAATATGGCCATTGACATGCCTGGTCAAAATACAAAAAAAATCAGCTCGTCCGTGTGGAATTATTTCAATACAAATGCTGACAACAGGTGTCAAGCCGTGTGTTGCCTTTGTCAAGCTGTAATAAGTAGGGGTAAGGACGTTAACCACCTCGGAACATCCTCCCTTATACGTCACCTGGAGCGCATTCATCATAAGTCAGTGACAAGTTCAAAAACTTTGGGTGACAGCGGAAGCAGTCCACTGACCACTAAATCCCTTCCTCTTGTAACCAAGCTCCTGCAAACCACACCACCAACTCCCTCAGTGTCAATTTCCTCCTTACACAGGAAAGCCAATAATCCTGCAGGCCATGTCACTGGCAAGTCTGATGAGTCCTCTCCTGCCTGGGATTCCTCCGATGCATCCTTGAGTGTAACGCCTACTGCTGCTGGCGCTGCTGTTGTTGCTGCTGGGAGTCGATTGTCATCCCAGAGGGGAAGTCGGAAGACCACTTGTACTACATCTAGAAAGCAATTGACTGTCCAACAGTCCTTTGCGAGGAAGATGAAATATCACAGCAGTCATCCTGCTGCAAAGCGGATAACTCAGGCCTTGGCGGTGAGAAACGTGTTTCCGTTATCCACCGTTAATTCAGAGGCAACTACTGACTTGATTGAGGTACTGTGTCCCCGGTACCAAATACCATCTAGGTTCCATTTCTCTAGGCAGGCGATACCGAAAATGTACACAGACCTCAGAAAAAGAGTCACCAGTGTCCTAAAAAATGCAGTTGTACCCAATGTCCACTTAACCACGGACATGTGGACAAGTGGAGCAGGGCAGACTCAGGACTATATGACTGTGACAGCACACTGGGTAGATGTATTGCCTCCCGCTGCAAGAACAGCAGCGGCGGCACCAGTAGCAGCATCTCGCAAACGCCAACTCGTTCCTAAGCAGGCTACGCTTTGTATCACCGCTTTCCAGAATAGGCACACAGCTGAAAACCTCTTACGGCAACTGAGGAACATCATCGCAGAATGGCTTACCCCAATTGGACTCTCCTGGGGATTTGTGACATCGGACAACGCCAGCAATATTGTGGTGCATTACATCTGGGCAAATTCCAGCACGTCCCATGTTTTGCACATACCTTGAATTTGGTGGTGCAGAATTATTTAAAAAACGACAGGGGCGTGCAAGAGATGCTGTCGGTGGCCCGAAGAATTGCGGGCCACTTTCGGCATTCAGGCACCGCGTACAGAAGACTGGAGCACCACCAAACATTCCTGAACCTGCCCTGCCATCATCTGAAGCAAGAGGTGGTAACGAGGTGGAATTCAACCCTCTATATGCTTCAGAGGATGGAGGAGCAGCAAAAGGCCATTCAAGCCTATACATCTGGCCACGATATAGGCAAAGTAGGTGGAATGCACCTGACTCAAGTGCAGTGGAGAATGATTTCAACGTTGTGCAAGGTTCTGCAACCCTTTGAACTTGCCACACGTGAAGTCAGTTCAGACACTGCCAGCATGAGTCAGGTCATTCCCCTCATCAGGCTTTTGCAGAAGAAGCTGGAGACATTGAAGGAGGAGCTAAAACAGAGCGATTCCGCTAGGCATGTGGGACTTGTGGATGGAGCCCTTAATTCGCTTAACCAGGATTCACGGGTGGTCAATCTGTTGAAATCAGAGAACTACATTTTGGCCACCGTGCTCGATCCTAGATTTAAAACCTACGTTGTATCTCTCTTTCCGGCAGACACAAGTCTGCAGAGGTTCAAAGACCTTCTGGTGAGAAAATTGTCAAGTCAAGCGGAACGTGACCCGTCAACAGCTTCTCCTTCACATTCTCCCACAACTGGGGCTGCGAGGAAAAGGCTAAGAATTCCGAGCCCACCCGCTGGCGGTGATGCAGGGCAGTCTGGAGCGAGTGCTGACATCTGGTCCGGACTGAAGGACCTGCCAACGATTACTGACATGTCGTCTACTATCACTGCATATGATTCTGTCACCATTGAAAGAATGGTGGAGGATTATATGAGTGACCGCATCCAAGTAGGCACGTCTGACAGTCCGTACATATACTGGCAGGAAAAAGAGGCAATTTGGAGGCCCTTGCAGAAACTGGCTTTATTTTACCTAAGTTGCCCCCCCTCCAGTGTGTACTCCGAAAGAGTGTTTAGTGCAGCCGCTCACCTTGTCAGCAATCGGCGTACGAGGTTACTTCCACAAAATGTGGAGAAGATGATGTGTATCAAAATGAATTATAATCAATTCCTCCGTGGAGACATTCACCAGCAATTGCCTCCAGAAAGTACACAGGGACCTGAGATGGTGGATTCCAGTGGGAACGAATTAATAATCTGTGAGGAGGGGGATGTACACAGTGAAAGGGGTGAGGGATCGGATGATGAGGAGGAGGTGGACATCTTGCCTCTGTAGAGCCAGTTTGTGCAAGGAGAGATTGATTGCTTCTTTTTTGGTGGGGGCCCAAACCAACCAGTCATTTCAGTCACAGTCGTGTGGCAGACCCTGTCGCTGAAATGATGTGTTTGTTAAAGTGTGCATGTCCTGTTTATACAACATAAGGGTGGGTGGGAGGGCCCAAGGACAATTCCATCTTGCACCTCTTTTTTTCTTTCATTTTTCTTTGCATCATGTGCTGTTTGGGGACTATTTTTTGAAGTGCCATCCTGTCTGACACTGCAGTGCCACTCCTAGATGGGCCCGGTGTTTGTGTCGGCCACTTGGGTTGCTTAGCTTAGTCATCCAGCGACCTCGGTGCAAATTTTAGGACTAAAAATAATATTGTGAGGTGTGAGGTGTTCAGAATAGACTGGAAATGAGTGGAAATTATGGTTATTGAGGTTAATAATACTTTGGGATCAAAATGACCCCCAAATTCTATTATTTAAGCTGTTTTTGAGGGTTTTTTGTAAAAAAAAACACCCAAATCCAAAACACACCCGAATCCGACAAAAAAATTTCAGGGAGGTTTTGCCAAAACGCGTCCGAATCCAAAACCAAAACACAAAACCCGAAAAATGTCCGGTGCACATCACTAGTTAAAATATAAGATCATTGACCAGCAACCAGCCAGTATTAGAGGGGGAGAACGTGATAAGGCTTTATTAAGAAGAGAAGCGAAATGGATTCATAGATTAAACACGGTGGCCCGTAAGGGGTTAAACGAGCATTTCAGTTTAATTTGCTTTTTGTGATAGCGCTGGTATTGTTTCTAGTGATGAGCGGGTTCGGTTTCTCGGAAACCGAACCCCCCCGAACTTCACCTTTTTTACACGGGTCCGAGGCAGGTTAGAACCTTCCCGCCTTGCTCGGCTAACCCAAGCGCGCCCGAACATCATCATCCCGCTGTCGGATTCTCGCGAGATTCGGATTCTATATAAGCAGCCGCGCGTCGTCGCCATTTTCACTTGTGCATTGGAGATGATAGGGAGAGGACGTTGCTGGCGTCCTCTCCGTTTATTGTAGAAGTTGATTGGTTGTTTATTGCTTAATTGTGGGGAGGATTGGGGAGCAGCTGTTAGGAGTACAGTGCAGAGTTTTGCTGATAAGTGACCACCAGTTTTTATCCGTTCTCTGCCTGAAAAAAACGCTCCATACCATATCTGTGCTCAGTGTGCTGCATAATATATCTGTGCTGAGTGCTCACACTGCTTAATTGTGGGGACTGGGGAGCAGCTATAGCAGGAGTACAGTGCAGAGTTTTGCTGACAGTGACCAGTGACCACCAGTATACGTTGTCTGTCTGAAAAACACTCCATATCTGTGCTCAGTGTGCTGCTTTATTGTGGGGACTGGGGACCACCAGTATAATTAATATTATATAGGAGGAGTACAGTGCAGAGTGCACTGCTGTACCTACCTCTGTGTCGTCACTCGTCATCCATTAAGTATACTATCCATCTACATTCTATACCTGTGGTGCATTTTAGTTTTGCAGTTTGCTGACAGTGTCCACCAGTGTACTATATATAGCAGTACGGTAGGCCACTGATGTACCTACCTCTGTGTCGTCACTCGTCATCCATTAAGTATACTATCCATCTACATTCTATACCTGTGGTGCATTTTAGTTTTGCAGTTTGCTTACAGTGTCCACCAGTATACTATATATAGCAGTACGGTAGGCCACTGCTGTACCTACCTCTGTGTTGTCACTCATCATCCATTAAGTATACTATCCATCTACATTCTATACCTGTGGTGCATTTTAGTTTTGCAGTTTGCTGACAGTGTCCACCAGTATACTATATATAGCAGTACGGTAGGCCACTGCTGTACCTACCTCTGTGTCGTCACTCGTCATCCATTAAGTATACTATCCATCTACATTCTATACCTGTGGTGCATTTTAGTTTTGCAGTTTGCTGACAGTGTCCACTAGTATACTATACATAGCAGTATGGTAGGCCACTGCTGTACCTACCACTGTGTCGTCACTCGTCATCCATTAAGTATACTATCCATCTACATTCTATACCTGTGGTGCATTTTAGTTTTGCAGTTTGCTGACAGTGTCCACCAGTATACTATATATAGCAGTACGGTAGGCCACTGCTGTACCTACCTCTGTGTCGTCACTCATCATCCATTAAGTATACTATCCATCTACATTCTATACCTGTGGTGCATTTTAGTTGTGCGCAGTATATATAGTAGTAGGCCATTGCTATTGATACTGGCATATAATTCCACACATTAAAATATGGAGAACAAAAACGTGGAGGTTAAAATAGGGAAAGATCAAGATCCACTTCCACCTCGTGCTGAAGCTGCTGCCACTAGTCATGGCCGAGACGATGAATTGCCATCAACGTCGTCTGCCAAGGCCGATGCCCAATGTCATAGTACAGAGCATGTAAAATCCAAAACAAAAAAGTTCAGTAAAATGACCCAAAAATCAAAATTAAAAGCGTCTGAGGAGAAGCGTAAACTTGCCAATATGCCATTTATGACACGGAGTGGGAAGGAACGGCTGAGGCCCTGGCCTATGTTCATGGCTAGTGGTTCAGCTTCACATGAGGATGGAAGCACTCATCCTCTCGCTAGAAAAAAGAAAAGACTTAAGCTGGCAAAAGCACAGCAAAGAACTGTGCGTTCTTCGAAATCACAAATCCCCAAGGAGAGTCCAATTGTGTCGGTTGCGATGCCTGACCTTCCCAACACTGGACGGGAAGAGCTTACGCCTTCCACCATTAGCACGCCCCCTTCAAGTGCTGGAAGGAGCACCCGCAGTCCAGTTCCTGATAGTCAAATTGAAGATGTCACTGTTGAAGTACACCAGGATGAGGATATGGGTGTTGCTGGCGCTGGGAAGGAAATTGAAAGGGGAAATTCTGATGGTGAGGTGGTTTGTTTAAGTCAGGCACCCGGGGAGACACCTGTTGTCCATGGGACGAATATGGCCATTGACATGCCTGGTCAAAATACAAAAAAAATCAGCTCTTCCGTGTGGAATTATTTCAATACAAATGCTGACAACAGGTGTCAAGCCGTGTGTTGCCTTTGTCAAGCTGTAATAAGTAGGGGTAAGGACGTTAACCACCTCGGAACATCCTCCCTTATACGTCACCTGGAGCGCTTTCATCATAAGTCAGTGACAAGTTCAAAAACTTTGGGTGACAGCGGAAGCAGTCCACTGACCACTAAATCCCTTCCTCTTGTAACCAAGCTCCTGCAAACCACACCACCAACTCCCTCAGTGTCAATTTCCTCCTTACACAGGAAAGCCAATAATCCTGCAGGCCATGTCACTGGCAAGTCTGATGAGTCCTCTCCTGCCTGGGATTCCTCCGATGCATCCTTGAGTGTAACGCCTACTGCTGCTGGCGCTGCTGTTGTTGCTGCTGGGAGTCGATTGTCATCCCAGAGGGGAAGTCGGAAGACCACTTGTACTACTTCTAGTAAGCAATTGACTGTCCAACAGTCCTTTGCGAGGAAGATGAAATATCACAGCAGTCATCCTGCTGCAAAGCGGATAACTCAGGCCTTGGCGGTGAGAAACGTGTTTCCGTTATCCACCGTTAATTCAGAGGCAACTACTGACTTGATTGAGGTACTGTGTCCCCGATACCAAATACCATCTAGGTTCCATTTCTCTAGGCAGGCGATACCGAAAATGTACACAGACCTCAGAAAAAGAGTCACCAGTGTCCTAAAAAATGCAGTTGTACCCAATGTCCACTTAACCACGGACATGTGGACAAGTGGAGCAGGGCAGACTCAGGACTATATGACTGTGACAGCCCACTGGGTAGATGTATTGCCTCCCGCTGCAAGAACATCAGCGGCGGCACCAGTAGCAGCATCTCGCAAACGCCAACTCATTCCTAAGCAGGCTACGCTTTGTATCACCGCTTTCCAGAATAGGCACACAGCTGAAAACCTCTTATGGCAACTCAGGAAGATCATCGCAGAATGGCTTACCCCAATTGGACTCTCCTGGGGATTTGTGACATCGGACAACGCCAGCAATATTGTGGTGCATTACATCTGGGCAAATTCCAGCACGTCCCATGTTTTGCACATACCTTGAATTTGGTGGTGCAGAATTATTTAAAAAACGACAGGGGTGTGCAAGAGATGCTGTCGGTGGCCCGAAGAATTGCGGACCACTTTCGGCATTCAGGCACCGCGTACAGAAGACTGGAGCACCACCAAACATTCCTGAACCTGCCCTGCCATCTGAAGCAAGAGGTGGTAACGAGGTGGAATTCAACCCTCTATATGCTTCAGAGGATGGAGGAGCAGCAAAAGGCCATTCAAGCCTATACATCTGGCCATGATATAGGCAAAGTAGGTGGAATGCACATGACTCAAGCGCAGTGGAGAATGATTTCAACGTTGTGCAAGGTTCTGCAACCCTTTGAACTTGCCACACGTGAAGTCAGTTCAGACACTGCCAGCATGAGTCAGGTCATTCCCCTCATCAGGCTTTTGCAGAAGAAGCTGGAGACATTGAAGGAGGAGCTAAAACAGAGCAATTCCGCTAGGCATGTGGGACTTGTGGATGGAGCCCTTAATTCGCTTAACCAGGATTCACGGGTGGTCAATCTGTTGAAATCAGAGAACTACATTTTGGCCACCGTGCTCGATCCTAGATTTAAAACCTACGTTGTATCTCTATTTCCGGCAGACACAAGTCTGCAGAGGTTCAAAGACCTGCTGGTGAGAAAATTGTCAAGTCAAGCGGAACGTGACCCGTCACCATCTCCTCCTTCACATTCTCCCGCAACTGGGGGTGCGAGGAAAAGGCTAAGAATTCCGAGCCCACCCGCTGGCGGTGATGCAGGGCAGTCTGGAGCGAGTGCTGACATCTGGTCCGGACTGAAGGACCTGCTAACGATTACTGACATGTCGTCTACTGTCACTGCATATGATTCTGTCACCATTGAAAGAATGGTGGAGTATTATATGAGTGACCGCATCCAAGTAGGCACGTCAGACAGTCCGTACGTATACTGGCCGGAAAAAGAGACAATTTTGAGGCCCTTGCACAAACTGGCTTTATTCTACCTAAATTGCCCTCCCTCCAGTGTGTACTTCGAAAGAGTGTTTAGTGCAGCCGCTCACCTTGTCAGCAATCGGCGTACGAGGTTACTTCCAGAAAATGTGGAGAAGATGATGTTCATTAAAATGAATTATAATCAATTCCTCCGTGGAGACATTCACCAGCAGCAATTGCCTCCAGAAAGTACACGGGGACCTGAGATGGTGGATTCCAGTGGGGACGAATTAATAATCTGTGAGGAGGGGGATGTACACAGTGAAAGGGGTGAGGAATCGGAGGATGATGATGAGGTGGACATCTTGCCTCTGTAGAGCCAGTTTGTGCAAGGAGAGATTGATTGCTTCTTTTTTGGTGGGGGCCCAAACCAACCAGTCATTTCAGTCACAGTCGTGTGGCAGACCCTGTCACTGAAATGATTGGTTTGTTAAAATGTGCATGTCCTGTTTATACAACATAAGGGTGGGTGGGAGGGCCCAAGGACAATTCCATCTTGCACCTCTTTTTTTCTTTCATTTTTCTTTGCATCATGTGC
>NC_086451.1:150512534-150562534 GCF_028390025.1 Pseudophryne corroboree | reverse complement strand
AGGGAAAGATCAAGATCCACTTCCACCTCGTGCTGAAGCTGCTGCCACTAGTCATGGCCGAGACGATGAATTGCCATCAACGTCGTCTGCCAAGGCCGATGCCCAATGTCATAGAAGAGAGCATGTAAATTCCAAAAAACAAAAGTTCAGTAAAATGACCCAAAAATCTAAATTAAAAGCGTCTGATGAGAAGCGTAAACTTGCCATTATGCCATTTACGACACAGAGTGGCAAGGAACGGCTGAGGCCCTGTCCTATGTTCATGGCTAGTGGTTCAGCTTAGAAAAGGGGGGAATGATTCCCGTATAGTACCGGAGCCAAAAGAGAAAAAGAAAGACTATGTGTCTTTTCTGGGGCACACTTTTGATGAGAATGAAATGATGAGTTCTATTTAAAATATAACTTTTATTGTCAACCTTCATAAAATATTGACTATAGGGCAAAAGGAAGGGGGGGGGGGGGAAACAAAGAAAGGTACTGATAGTCACAATTTATTAAATTGATATGCTGTGATCAAAAATGAATAGATAAATGTTATCTGAATAGATCGCTGATATAATAAAGAAAACAATTTGGCTTAATGCTTCTGTGAGCGAAAATATGGGTGTCTCCAAAAAATTGTTATTCTAAAATTCTTATGTATTGGTGTGAAATTTTCTTCCTGGAATTGTAACAATTTGTCTTGTAGTGAAAATATCACCGGAAGAAAAAAATCATCAAAACAAATAAACAAACAATTAATTGAACCTGGCTCAACTCTATGATCTGAGTGTAAAGGGGATTTGTGAACAGAAAGGGAAGAAGAAGGAGAAAAATGATTCTAAGTCCTGTGTCCTGGGTTTGGATAAAAATACCTGCAGTACCCGGTATTCCCTGGTGGTCTCCCAACCAGGTACTGACCTGGCCCACAGTGCTTGGCTTCCAAGATCAGACGAGGTTGGGCATACTCAGTATGGTCTGACCGCAGGTAGATATATCCCACACCAAATGACACCAGGAACTCTGTATCCTAGATTCTGAGAGAATTTCCCAGAGTTTTCTTGTGGAGGCCCATGGTCCCGTAATGATGTTAGGAACACTCCCAAATCTGGAAACAAGTGGTGTGAAAAGTTCTCTGATATTCTCCCACACTTGAAGAATAGCGTGAGGTCTGCAGGTTCTCAGCTTCAGGAACGAACTGTTTAGGTGCCACCTCTTTTCAAAGGTGAGTCTTAGATCTCTTGTACTGAAGGCTGAAAGTCCTATAAGCACCAAGGCAGTCACAGGTTTTAGATGTCAAAAAATATATATCTCAAAAATATCAGATGAGGTCTCCTAGGTTAATGGAGGTACTGAGGCAATGATGGTGTGGCCCTGCTGTAAATTGGATAGGCAAGGACTGGAGAGTGATAGAGAGAGAATGAGAGAAAGAAGCGAAAGAAGAAAGGGGATCAGGTTGAGTAACCCACCACTTCTGCTTTTTGATCATCTGCCTGAGCATCGAATGAATAAATGAGAGAGTGGTGTGGAACGACACTGATGCCGAAGAAAGCTAGAGGGACACTTCTACTGTCCTGTTTTCTAACAAAATGGTGCTCTGTTGACAAATTGCATTGACAAATTGCACTTTAATTGAGTGATCCTGTGCAGACTCTACCAAACCCCTTTTTTGTGTAGTGATTCAGCTTCACATGAGGATGTAAGCACTCATCCTCCCGCTAGAAAAATGAAAAGACTTAAGCTGGCAAAAGCACAGCAAAGCACTGTACGTTCTTCTAAATCACAAATCCCCAAGGAGAGTCCAATTGTGTCGGTTGCGATGCCTGACCTTCCCAACACTGGACGGGAAGAGGTGGCGCCTTCCACCATTTGCACGCCCCCTGCAAGTGCTGGAAGGAGCACCCGCAGTCCAGTTCCTGATAGTCAAATTGAAGATGTCACTGTTGAAGTACACCAGGATGAGGATATGGGTGTTGCTGGCGCTGAGGAGGAAATTGACAAGGAGGATTCTGATGGTGAGGTGGTTTGTTTAGGTCAGGCACCCGGGGAGACACCTGTTGTCCGTGGGACGAATATGGCCATTGACATGCCTGGTCAAATTACAAAAAAAAATCACCTCTTCGGTGTGGAATTATTTTAACAGAAATGCGGACAACAGGTGTCAAGCCGTGTGTTGCCTTTGTCAAGCTGTAATAAGTAAGGGTAAGGACGTTAACCACCTAGGAACATCCTCCCTTATACGTCACCTGGAGCGCATTCATCAGAAGTCATTGACAAGTTCAAAAACTTTGTGTGACAGCGGAAGCAGTCCAGTGACAACTATATCCCTTCCTCTTGTACCCAAGCTCCTGCAAACCACACCACCAACTCCCTCAGTGTCAATTTCCTCCTTAGACAGGAATGCCAATAGTCCTGCAGGCCATGTCACTGGCAAGTCTGACGAGTCCTCTCCTACCTGGGATTCCTACGATGGATCCTTGAGTGTAACGCCTACTGCTGCTGGCGCTGCTGTTGTTGCTGCTGGGAGTCGATCGTCATCCCAGAGGGGTAGTCGGAAGACCACTTGTACTACTTCCAGTAAGCAATTGACTGTCCAACAGTCCTTTGCGAGGAAGATGAAATATCACAGCAGTCATCCTGCTGCAAAGCGGATAACTCGGGTCTTGGCAGCTGCGGTGGTGTTAAACGTGTGTCCGGTATCCACCGTTAATTCACAGGGAATTAGAGAATTGTTTGAGGTACTGTGTCCCCGGTACCATCCAGCCATCCAGCGACCTTGGTGCACCTTTTTTTCTTTGCATCATGTGCTGTTTGTGGACAATTTTTTTAAGTGCCATCCTGTCTGCCACTGCAGTGCCACTCCTAAATGGGCCAGGTGTTTGTGCCAGCCACTTGGGTCGCTTAGCTTAGCCATCCAGCGACCTTGGTGCACCTCTTTTTTTCTTTGCATCATGTGCTGTTTGGGGCCTATTTTTTAAATCTGCCATCCTGTCTGCCACTGCAGTGCCACTCCTAGATGGGCCAGGCGTTTGTGCTGGCCACTTGGGTCGCTTAGCTTAGTCATCCAGCGACCTCGGTGCAAATATTAGGACTAAAAATAATATTGTGAGGTGTGAGGTGTTCAGAATAGACTGGAAATTAGTGGAAATTTTGGTTATTGAGGTTAATAATACTATGGGATCAAAATGACCCCCAAATTCTATGATTTAAGCTGTTTTTGAGGGGTTTTTGAAAAAAAACACCCGAATCCAAAACACACCCGAATCCGAAAAAAAAAATTCCAGGGAGGTTTTGCCAAAACGCGTCCGATTCCAAAACACGGCCGCGGAACCGAATCCAAAACCAAAACACAAAACCCGAAAAATTTCCGGTGCACATCTTTAATAAATATATATATATATATATATATATATATATATATATATATATATATATATCTTTATTATATATCTATATATATATATATCTTTATTATATATATATATATATATATATATATATCTTTATTTTATATATATATATATATCTTTATTATATATATATATATATATATATATATATATATATCTTTATTATATATATATCTTTATTATATATATATATATATATATATATATGTACTTAAGCCCGCACTCTCATCTAGTCAATGACATCAGTGGGGTGCACTCAGTGGAAATACACTGGAACAGTGAGTCCACAAATATAGAGAGGATCCCATTGGGGGAGAGGCACTCTCCAAATCATAAAATGAGTCCAATTCTAGTACAACAATGTTTTAATGTTCAATATAGTAGCTCCAAATGTCGACGTTGCGATTCTAACATAGAATCTTTCTCAAGACGAGCAATATACAGCAGCATCCAGAGTCATATATATACACACTATGAAAAAAACAGACAAACAGAAAACATCTGAAATTAAAGAATAATGAACAATGCCTCACAGGCCCACATGTGGACCAAGATGAATCACCCCTAGGTGCATAGTATAATGATGTGCCTAGAATTAGTATATGTATATATACACACATATCAGTGCATCAAAAGGCCAAACACCAGCTGTAACAAAAGATAGCAAAGCATGCACATACCGGCATACGTTACACCAATGTGCATACGCATATACTACAGAAAAAGTGTCACCACCATGTAGGTAAACAAAGAGAGAAAACTCACTCAATGCCTAATTCAAAGCCCATATGCATGGAGTAGACTGGAATAGGACCTAAACGCAAACACAATATCAGATGAAGGTGATCTATAACAGCGATCAAAATATCCAATCTAATCAATCGATCCATCGACTCACATTATGTACAGGAGGATGGACATCCATCGTGAAGCTGTTCATTCAAAGATAAAACCTAAATATAGAGACGATGTCAGATGAAAAAATATATCAAGGACATCTGTATGTCTAATCCACTAATAGAGTCCATTAACTCACAACATATATGAGGTAGAGACATCCGTCACAGAAGATGTTAATTCCTCCAGACTAACTACAATAGAATTAATGTATCAGGATCACTGCAGATCACAACCATGAATTAATAAATATCACCAATAAAGTCCACAGTATTGATTCCAAATTACTTACAGGAGTCTAAAGAGTCCGCATAGGCACTCACGAGCATCAGGACAGGGCTGCGTGTAGCTCCACTGCCCCATGCTCCAATTATGCTATTCAAACAGGAAGTGATGTCACCGCATGTGTAAACCAAAGTCTATCCAAATAATGCTATAGCCGTGCCTATAAACTATTAAAGTGTAGCCACACGCAGTACACATATGCGCCACATAGCTCCCAGGATTATATATATAAATAAATACACACCGAATGGCAAATTAACCAATAAACAACGGAGGGCGGAAGTAGCCTGCGTTCCAACCGCCGTGGGCGGAAGTTCATGCGTTCCACATAAGCACTTCCGCCCACTGTAACCAACAACGCCAAGGCCATCGCTGAGAGGGCAGAAGCAGTATGCGTTCCAGCCCTACCAATGCGGAAACGCCTGCGTCGTAACACGTAGTTTCAGAGTGGCTTATGCTGACCGCAGCCGAGTGTGGAACGCAGGCGTTTCCGCATTGGTAGGGCTGGAACGCATACTGCTTCTGCCCTCTCAGCGATGGCCTTGGCGTTGTTGGTTACAGTGGGCGGAAGTGCTTATGTGGAACGCATGAACTTCCGCCCACGGCGGTTGGAACGCAGGCTACTTCCGCCCTCCGTTGTTTATTGGTTAATTTGCCATTCGGTGTGTATTTATTTATATATATAATCCTGGGAGCTATGTGGCGCATATGTGTACTGCGTGTGGCTACACTTTAATAGTTTATAGGCATGGCTATAGCATTATTTGGATAGACTTTGGTTTACAGATGCGGTGACATCACTTCCTGTTTGAATAGTATAATTGGAGCATGGGGCAGTGGAGCTACACGCAGCCCTGTCCTGATGCTCGTGAGTGCCTATGCTGACTCTTTAGACTCCTGTAAGTAATTTGGAATCAATACTGTGGACTTTATTGGTGATATTTATTAATTCATGGTTGTGATCTGCAGTGATCCTGATACATTAATTCTATTGTAGTTAGTCTTGAGGAATTAACATCTTCTGTGACGGATGTCTCTACCTCATATATGTTGTGAGTTAATTGACTCTATTAGTGGATTAGACATACAGATGTCCTTGATATATTTTTTCATCTGACATCGTCTCTATATTTAGGTTTTATCTTTGAATGAACAGCTTCACGATGGATGTCCATCCTCCAGTACATAATGTGAGTCGATGGATCGATTGATTAGATTGGATATTTTGATCGCTGTTATAGATCACCTTCATCTGATATTGTGTTTGCATTTAGGTCCTATTCCAGTCTACTCCATGCATATGGGCTTTGAATTAGGCATTGAGTGAGTTTTCTCTCTTTGTTTACCTACATGGTGGTGACACTTTTTCTGTAGTATATGCGTATGCACATTGGTGTAACGTATGCCGGTATGTGCATGCTTTGCTATCTTTTGTTACAGCTGGTGTTTGGCCTTTTGATGCACTGATATGTGTGTATATATACATATACTAATTCTAGGCACATCATTATACTATACACCTAGGGGTGATTCATCTTGGTCCACATGTGGGCCTGTGAGGCATTGTTCATTATTCTTTAATTTCAGATGTTTTCTGTTTGTCTGTTTTTTTCATAGTGTGTATATATATGACTCTGGATGCTGCTGTATATTGCTCGTCTTGAGAAAGATTCTATGTTAGAATCGCAACGTCGACATTTGGAGCTACTATATTGAACATTAAAACATTGTTGTACTAGAATTGGACTCATTTTATGATTTGGAGAGTGCCTCTCCCCCAATGGGATCCTCTCTCTCTCTCTCTCTCTCTCTCTCTCTCTATATATATATATATATATATTGTTATAAGGGCATGGTCGTGCCCTTATATTAAGGCTGAATCGAATAAACAGAATTCTCCCATAGAGAACTTCTGAGATGGGGGCACGGTGTTTGAAAGGCTACACCTCAAAAGTGATTGGATGTACAGAGCTGAAATTTGGCTTCGTCACCCGGTGCTGCATGCCTAATTTCAGTGCAAAATAAATAAAAATGAGTAATTGGGGATAATCTAAAGTTTAAACTGTCATGTTTTTTTCTGATACTTCCTGTTTGGCTAATTTGACAATTTTCTAATGTAGTCTATGGGGGGATTTTGGGAAGGCATAAGTCAGAGTAGAGGAGTAATTAAGACTACGGGGGAAATTTACTAAGCTCCCGATTTTGACCGAGATGGTGTTTTTTCTTCAAAGTGTCATCTCGGTCATTTACTAAACACAAATCTCGGCAGTGATGAGGGCATTCGTATTTTTTTTGAAGTCAAAGAAAAAAATTACGAATGAATACACCATCGGTCATATCCGCCTGTTATTTGGTAGAACTCGTCATTTACTAAAAAGTGTAATTCACAAACACTGCCGGCAATAGCCAAACACTGCCGTGACATAATACAAATCGTAAAAAAGTGCTAAAATAAAACAGACCTGCTTTTTTTTACCGTGTTCTGATAGGCATGCACGGATCCATGAGATCCGTGCATGTTTATCAGTGGGAAGGGGTGGGAAAGTGTTAAATAAGTTGAAAAAAAATGCGTGGGGTTCCCCCTCCTAAGCAAAACCAGCCTCGGGCTCATTGAGCCGGTCCTGGTTGAAAAAAATATGGGAAAAAAATTGACAGGGGTTCCCCCATATTTAATCAACCAGCACCGGCTCTGCGCCTGGTCCCAAAAATACAGGGGGACACTTTTATAGTGGTCCCGGCGGCACTGGCATTACATACCCAACTAGTCACCCCTGGCCGGGGTACCCTGGAGGTGTGGGAACCCCTTCAATCAAGGGGTCCCCCCCTCCAGCCACCCAAGGGCCAGGGGTGAAGCCCGAGGCTATCCCCCCCATCCAAGGGAGGCGGATGGAGGGCTGATAGCCTTTTTGTCAAAATGTGAATATTGTTTTTAGTAGCAGTACTACAAGTCCCAGCAAGCCTCCCCCGCAAGCTGGTACTTGGAGAACCACAAGTACCAGCATGTGGAGGAAAACCAGTCCCGCTGGTACCTGTAGTACTACTACTAAAAAAATACCCCAATAAAAACAGGAGACACACACCTTGAAAGTAAAAGTTTATTACATACATCCACACCACCAAACATACATACTTACCTATGTTCACACGAGGGTCGGTCCTCTTCTCCATGTACAATGGGGTACCTGTTGGTAAAATTATACTCACATAATCCAGTGTAGATCGGTCCTCTTCTGTTCTGTTTGTAATCCACGTACTTTTCAAAATAATAAAACGGACACCCGACCACGCACTGAAAGGGGCCCCATGTTTTCACATGGGACCCCTTTCCCCGGCTGCCAGGAACCCCCCCTGACTTCTGTCTATGAGGGTTCCTTCAGCCAATCAGGGAGCGCCACGTCGTGGCACCCTCCTGATTGGCTGTGTGCTCCTGTAGTGTCTGTCTGGCAGCACACGGCAGTGATACAATGTAGCGCCTATGCGCTCCATTGTAACCAATGGTGGGAACTTTGTGTTCAGCGGTGAGGTTACTTTCGGTCAACCGCTGACCACAAAGTTCCACAGCACAGCGCAGCTCCTGCGGCTGGCCGGAAGTTGCTCATTGCTGTCTTAGAGGCGATCGCTAGGTAACGAAAGCTGCCAGGCGCCGGCGCACTGCGGCTCCGGCGCATGAGCAGTTCTGACCCGATCGCTGCGCTGTGACAAACTGCAGCAAGCGATCGGGTCGGAATGACCCCCGATGCCCTATCATCAACAGTCATTCATACCCATTCATCACAAAAAGCCTCTGTGTATGGACCATATTTCCTACACATAATATACAGAGTGAACCCTTTCAGCCTCTGCTCCTCAGCCTGAACCCTGGCTCCTGAACACCTCTCGCGTGCCCACTTTGCTCCCGTTGTGGACTTTTTAAACACAAGCACCAAATGGCCCACGCAAGATGACGGTGAAAAGTTCCTCCGAGCGCTTTTCACCCGCTCCGTCTCCGCTGGACAGTACCACGGTCCACTCCAGTAGTGGTCGCGTACCCAGTGAGGACCCTGCCAGACCCCTCAGCACTGGAAGTATGAAGTTTTAACAGCAATAAATTAATACCCCACCTTTTTCAGTGGAGGTTAAAAGCCTGATCTTTTTGGTTTCTTTCCACAGGAATTCCGCTTGGGAAACGTCACCAAGCCTTCCTATGAAGTTCCACCAGGAATATTTCCTGAGAGAGTCTGCGAAAAATTCCTTTCCTTTACACAAATCACATCTGCATATGCTAACACAACGCGTATGATGACACAATTGTGTGAAATTACGCAAATGGTATCACGTTGCGCCGTGTATCACACACACACACGTGCGGTCCAATCGCACAGCTTATAGATACTTGTTATCTATACGCCCAACGATCACGGGAGTAGAATTCACAAGCTGCGCTCCACAGCCAGAGCGTAACACCAAATATCACGCTCCTCCGCAGGTTTTTACCTTTAAAAAACACACACACTACATGCCTCAATACCAATTAATACTTGAGGTCGCTAACCTCCACGCCACTGAGCCTCTGCTAACTCAGTGCCCCACCGACGAAATCCTGCTTTTCGAGGTTCAATCCACTCACACTTACTTTTCAACAACCCACACTTTTAGATTTTCTGTACAGAAAAAAAGTCATCTACCAGTGATTGATAACATCCCCTTAGAGGTATTACACTTTAAACAAAGTATTATAGTAATCTGCTTTAAAATCGGATAGTTACCTGTTAAAATGTGTTTTATCCCACCTTATCAATCAATTTCTATTATGCGGCTAACTTCCGCTTGCATAAATATGCACTCACGTTTCCCGCCTTCTGTGCATCCACGTGTGTACCCGTGCATCGCTGTATACGCGTCCACGTACTATTGTACTATGACACGTGTATACTTGCATACGCAAATGTATATCCCTGCGTACCTTTGCACGCAGCTTGCCACACTCTCTTACCCAACTCTAGTAATACAATAAAAACACTGTACTTGTATTGTAGCAGTTAGATAAATGCTTCCACGTTCCCTTCGAGCACCGGAGTCCCCTGCAGGACAACTTCCGCTACGTGCTACCTAAACTTTTAGGCAGGAACGGAGCTTCACTTATGAAGTGCAAATATTTTGCGAATTTTCGTTAACAATAACACTTTAACAATCAATTTTAAAACACTTTAATATAATATGGCTATTGACTATAATTTAAATGCTATGATTCAGATTGGATAGCTATCTAGCTAAATATATATATATATATATCCATATAATAATAGTAATATAACATATAGATATATATATATATATATATACTTCTTCACTCTTATGAAACCCCCACACAGCACATGTATTTATACACACATACTGAATGAATGAATGTAGTTTCCACAGAGCCTCTAATTTGCATCTCAACAGATGTTCACATGCTTGCTGTTCCAGAGTAGTTGAACAGGTTCATTAACATTTCAATTGCCTATCTTGTAACAAGCAGAGGGTTATTTTACACCCTCAGTATCTGCCAAGTCTAAAACAAATCCTGGAAAAAAAACTCTCATCTGTGTGTAATTTTTTTTTTTTTTTTTACATCAAGCTAAGTATTTATCTTACTACTAATCTCACTAGGCCCAATTGAATCACTATTTATAATTGACTATGGCATGGGTTAGTTAAATTCATTAGTACCTTTTTAAATGGTGATGGATTTGTACATATATATTGTTTACATTGTGACAAAGGCTACAGATTGCTTAACAATGGCTCTCAGGAACAGCTGGAAGTCAGCTGTTAGCTAGGTGGATAGGGAGTGACCTTATGTTATGTGGCTTTTAAGACCAATGCAGACTGTACCTTACACTAGACCCAAAATGGCCACTGCACCGCCCCCCTTCCAAGCCATGTGCTTGGACAAAATGGTGTCCACGCCATGTGACCAGAATACACAAACACTTTATCCTTTGTCACAAATAAATCACAAGTTATACAAGCACCGGAAGTCGCCTTAATGGACAATTCCCACTGCATGGTAACAAAAATTTCCACACGCTGCTTTTTCAGCGCGAACAAAGCTTTGCTACTTCAGGCCTATGTTAGCAGTATGCGAATAGTACACAGCATGCTAACACAGCTATATCGATACTATGCACCAACCTTTAAACGCTCTTTAAATTTACTTAACAGATAAACAATCCAATCTGAATCAAACACAATATGACTTATTGAACCTCGTTTAGCAACAATAAAAAGTATGCTGTAGCATTTCTAATATTGTGCGTTTTTGTCACACTCACAGGCAACAAAGAAATATATTGTCCCTTGATTCATATCAGCGCCTTACTGATAACGCAAAACACGTATGCGGTTCAGCAGCATCTAGATGCGTCCATCCTTAGCTGGTAGACCACAGCGTGTCTGTACTGCGCATCATTAAGTACGTGATATCGCGGATATAGCCCCCAACTGTGAATTTCTAATTATTTTACATAAACATTTCAAATGCCAACGTTAATATATACTGCGGACGCAAGGTGCATCTTATTACCATATACGATAAAAGTGCTCTAAACGTTGCAGCACTATGTCCCTTAAGAGAAAGCAAGCAGTCGCACACATGGTATTACTGAGGTCCAACGCTCAGAGATATATGTATTTGATATAAAGAGTTATACATACAAAATAACATATATAAATATGGTTGCAGAGTTCCAGTTCTAAAAGAAGCAGTTGCAGTTACATAAGAATTAGTTACAGCCAATATACATACGCTTAGAATCAGGCAGCCAGTCATCAGGTAGGAGACTTCTGATAAGGGTGTGTGTGTGTGTGCGTGTGTGTACTTGTAATACTATAATCCTGGGGACACAGACCAGTAAGCACACCAACAAAGGAAGGACCCAAGGCATGGTGGGGACCTATAATGAGGTCCCCACAAATCTGACCCTAGTGGTCATACCAGGAGGCATGCCTAAGGCCAACCAGATCAAATGCCACCATGTCCCCATAAGTCATCTATGTTACAAAATCATGTGTGTCCATGTGTTTGTAATGCTGAGTGTGTGTGTTTGGGTGAAAGTCTGCATATTTGTGTTTATTATTCTGAAAGAGGGGATGCAATGTTGCTGGACAGGGTCAAGTAGTGAGGTAAATGGCTTTGGAGGTAATGACTAGTACCAGAACATATAAACACACAATAAAGTAAATGAACCAAAGGATTCATGTGAGCCTAAAAAAAAAAGGTATAGTATTATTTAATGCTGACATTTTTGTGGCTCACTGCTCAATCCCCTGGTCCTCCGGCCTGGCTTAATAACCGGGAATGAGCCGCTCAGTGTCCCCCCTGTGCCCCCAGCGCCTGCTCCCTCCAGTGGCTTAATGCTCTGTGCCCTGGTCCCTTTGAGCCCCCAGCACCTATCTCCATCCAGAGGCTTAATGCTCCATGCCCTGGTCCCTTTGTGCCCCCAGAGCCTAAAAAGCAGGGCACGATGCTCTCAGTGTCCGACTGTGCCCTCCGCGTCTCCTACCGCCGGTGGCTCACTGCCCAATCCCCTGGTTCTCCTGCCCGGCTTAATAACCGGAAAGGAGCTGCTCAGTGTCCCCCTGTGCCCCCAGAACCTGTCTCCCTCCAGTGGCTTAATGCTCTGTGCCCTGGTCCCTTTGTGCCCCCAGCGCCTGTCTCCCTCCAGTGGCTTAATGCTCCGTGCCCTGGTCCCCCTGTGCCCCCAGCGCCTATCTCCATCCAGGGGCTTAATGCTCCGTGCCCTGTCCCCCCCTGCCCTGCTTAAAAGCAGGGCACGAGCCTCTCAGTGTCCGCCTGTGCCCTCCGCGTCTCCTACCGCCGGTGGCTCACTGCCCAATTCCCTGGTTCTCCTGCCCGGCTTAATAACCGGGTAGGAGCCGCTCAGTGTAACCCTGTGCCCCCAGCGCCTGCTCCCTCCAGTGACTGATTGCTCCGTGCTCTTGTCCATTTGTGCCCCCAGTGCCTATCTCCATCCAGGGGCTTAATGCTCTGTGCCCTGTCCCCCCCTGCCCTGCTTAAAAGCAGGACACGAGCCTCTCAGTGTCCGCCTGTGTCCTCCTCATCTCCTACCGCCGGTGGCTCACTGCCCAATCCCCTGGTTCTCCTGCCCGGCTTAATAACTGGGAAGGAGCCGCTCAGTGTAACCCTGTGCCCCCAGTGCCTGCTCCCTCCAGTGACTGATTGCTCCGTGCCCTGGCCCTTTGTGCCTCCAGTGCCTGTCTCCCTCCATTGGCTTAATGCTCCATGCCCTGGTCCCCCTGTGCAACCCAGCAACTGCTCCCTCCAGTGGCTCATGCTCCGTGCCCTGGTTCCCTTGTGCCCCCAGCGCATGCTCCCTCCAGTGGCTTAATACTCCGTGCCCTGGTCCCCCTGTGCACCCAGCGCCTGCTCCCTCCATTGGCTTAATGCTCCGTGCCCTGGTCCCTATGTGCCCCCAGCGCCTATCTCCATCCAGGGGCTTAATGCTCCGTGCCCTGTCCCCCCCTGCCCTGCTTAAAAGCAGGGCATTAGCCTCTCAGTGTCCACCTGTGCCCTCCGCGTCTCCTACCGCCGGTCGCTCACTGCCCAATCCCCTGGTTCCCCTGCCCGGCTTAATAACCAGAAAAGAGCCGATCAGTGTCCCCCTGTGTCCCCAGCGCCCGTCTCCCTCCAGTGGCTTAATGCTCCGTGCCCTGGTCCACCTGTGCCCCCAGCGCCTGCTCTCTCCAGTGGCTTAATGCTCCGTGACCTGGTCCCTTTGTGCCCCCAGCGCCAGTCTCCCTCCAGTGCCTTAATGCTCCGTGCCCTGGTCCCCCTGTGCCCCCAGCGCCTGCTCCCTCCAGTGGCTTAATGCTCCGTGCCCTGGTGCCCCTGTGCCCCCAGCGCCTGCTCCCTCCAGTGGATTAATGCTCCGTGCCCTGGTCCCTTTGTGCCCCCAGCGCCTGTCTCCCTCCAGTGCCTTAATGCTCCGTGCCCTGGTGCCCCTGTGCCCCCAGCGCCTGCTCCCTCCAGTGGATTAATGCTCCGTGCCCTGGTCCCTTTGTGCCCCCAGCGCCTGTCTCCCTCCAGTGCCTTAATGCTCCGTGCCCTGGTCCCCATGTGCCCCCAGCGCCTGCTCCCTCCAGTGGCTTAATGCTCCATGCCCTGGTCCCCCTGTGCCCCCCAGCGCCTGCTCCCTCCAGTGGCTTAATGCTCCGTGCCCTGGTTCCCTTGTGCCCCCAGCGCATGCTCCCTCCAGTGGCTTAATACTCCGTGCCCTGGTCCCCCTGTGCCCCCAGCGCCTGTTCCCTCTAGTGGCTCAATGCTCCGTGCCCTGGTCCCTATGTGCCCCCAGCGCCTATCTCCATCCAGGGGCTTAATGCTCCGTGCCCTGTCCCCCCCCTGCCCTGCTTAAAAGCAGGGCATAAGCCTCTCAGTGTCCGCCTGTGCCCTCCGCGTCTCCTACCGCCGGTAGCTCACTGCCCAATCCCCTGGTTCCCCTGCCCGGCTTAATAACCAGAAAAGAGCCGATCAGTGTCCCCCTGTGTCCCCAGCGCCTGTCTCCCTCCAGTGGCTTAATGCTCCGTGCCCTGGTCCACCTGTGCCCCCAGCGCCTGCTCTCTCCAGTGGCTTAATGCTCCGTGCCTTGGTCCCTTTGTGCCCCCAGTGCCTGTCTCCCTCCAGTGGCTTAATGCTCCGTGCCCCGGTCCCCCTGTGCCCCCAGCGCCTGCTCCCTCCAGTGGCTTAATGCTCCGTGCCCTGGTCCCTTTGTGCCCCCAGCGCCTATCTCCATCCAGGGGCTTAATGCTCCGTGCCCTGTCCCCCCCTGCCCTGCTTAAAAGCAGGGCACGAGCCTCTCAGTGTCCGCCTGTGCCCTCCGCGTCTCCTACCGCCGGTGGCTCACTGCCCAATTCCCTGGTTCTCCTGCCCGGCTTAATAACCGGGTAGGAGCCGCTCAGTGTAACCCTGTGCCCCCAGCGCCTGCTCCCTCCAGTGACTGATTGCTCCGTGCTCTTGTCCATTTGTGCCCCCAGTGCCTATCTCCATCCAGGGGCTTAATGCTCTGTGCCCTGTCCCCCCCTGCCCTGCTTAAAAGCAGGACACGAGCCTCTCAGTGTCCGCCTGTGTCCTCCTCATCTCCTACCGCCGGTGGCTCACTGCCCAATCCCCTGGTTCTCCTGCCCGGCTTAATAACTGGGAAGGAGCCGCTCAGTGTAACCCTGTGCCCCCAGTGCCTGCTCCCTCCAGTGACTGATTGCTCCGTGCCCTGGCCCTTTGTGCCTCCAGTGCCTGTCTCCCTCCATTGGCTTAATGCTCCATGCCCTGGTCCCCCTGTGCAACCCAGCAACTGCTCCCTCCAGTGGCTCATGCTCCGTGCCCTGGTTCCCTTGTGCCCCCAGCGCATGCTCCCTCCAGTGGCTTAATACTCCGTGCCCTGGTCCCCCTGTGCACCCAGCGCCTGCTCCCTCCATTGGCTTAATGCTCCGTGCCCTGGTCCCTATGTGCCCCCAGCGCCTATCTCCATCCAGGGGCTTAATGCTCCGTGCCCTGTCCCCCCCTGCCCTGCTTAAAAGCAGGGCATTAGCCTCTCAGTGTCCACCTGTGCCCTCCGCGTCTCCTACCGCCGGTCGCTCACTGCCCAATCCCCTGGTTCCCCTGCCCGGCTTAATAACCAGAAAAGAGCCGATCAGTGTCCCCCTGTGTCCCCAGCGCCCGTCTCCCTCCAGTGGCTTAATGCTCCGTGCCCTGGTCCACCTGTGCCCCCAGCGCCTGCTCTCTCCAGTGGCTTAATGCTCCGTGACCTGGTCCCTTTGTGCCCCCAGCGCCAGTCTCCCTCCAGTGCCTTAATGCTCCGTGCCCTGGTCCCCCTGTGCCCCCAGCGCCTGCTCCCTCCAGTGGCTTAATGCTCCGTGCCCTGGTGCCCCTGTGCCCCCAGCGCCTGCTCCCTCCAGTGGATTAATGCTCCGTGCCCTGGTCCCTTTGTGCCCCCAGCGCCTGTCTCCCTCCAGTGCCTTAATGCTCCGTGCCCTGGTGCCCCTGTGCCCCCAGCGCCTGCTCCCTCCAGTGGATTAATGCTCCGTGCCCTGGTCCCTTTGTGCCCCCAGCGCCTGTCTCCCTCCAGTGCCTTAATGCTCCGTGCCCTGGTCCCCATGTGCCCCCAGCGCCTGCTCCCTCCAGTGGCTTAATGCTCCATGCCCTGGTCCCCCTGTGCCCCCCAGCGCCTGCTCCCTCCAGTGGCTTAATGCTCCGTGCCCTGGTTCCCTTGTGCCCCCAGCGCATGCTCCCTCCAGTGGCTTAATACTCCGTGCCCTGGTCCCCCTGTGCCCCCAGCGCCTGTTCCCTCTAGTGGCTCAATGCTCCGTGCCCTGGTCCCTATGTGCCCCCAGCGCCTATCTCCATCCAGGGGCTTAATGCTCCGTGCCCTGTCCCCCCCCTGCCCTGCTTAAAAGCAGGGCATAAGCCTCTCAGTGTCCGCCTGTGCCCTCCGCGTCTCCTACCGCCGGTAGCTCACTGCCCAATCCCCTGGTTCCCCTGCCCGGCTTAATAACCAGAAAAGAGCCGATCAGTGTCCCCCTGTGTCCCCAGCGCCTGTCTCCCTTCAGTGGCTTAATGCTCCGTGCCCTGGTCCACCTGTGCCCCCAGCGCCTGCTCTCTCCAGTGGCTTAATGCTCCGTGCCTTGGTCCCTTTGTGTCCCCAGTGCCTGTCTCCCTCCAGTGGCTTAATGCTCCGTGCCCCGGTCCCCCTGTGCCCCCAGCGCCTGCTCCCTCCAGTGGCTTAATGCTCCGTGCCCTGGTCCCTTTGTGCCCCCAGCGCCTATCTCCATCCAGGGGCTTAATGCTCCATGCCCTGTCCCCTCCTGCCCTGCTTAAAAGCAGGGCACGAGCCTCTCAGTGTCCGCCTGTGCCCTCCGCTTCTCCTACTGCCGTTGGCTCACTGCCCAATCCCCTGGTTCTCCTGCCAGGCTTAATAACTGGAAAGGAGCCGCTCAGTGTCGCCCTGTGCCCCCAGCGCCTGTCTCCCTCCAGTGGCTTAATGCTCCGTGCCCTGGTCCCTTTGTGCCCCCAGCGTCTGTCTCCCTTCAGTGGCTTAATACTCCGTGCCCTGGTCCCCCTGTGCACCCAGCGCCTGCTCCCTCCAGTGGCTTAATGCTCCGTGCCCTGGTCCCTTTGTGCCCCCAGCGCCTATCTCCATCCAGAGGCTTAATGCTCCGTGCCCTGGTCCCCCCCTGCCCTGCTTAAAAGCAGGGAACGAGCCTCTCAGTGTCCGCCTGTACCCTCTGCATCTCCTACCGCCGGTGGCTCACTGCCCAATCCCCTGGTTCTCCTGCCCGGCTTAATTACCAGGAAGGAGCCGCTCAGTGTAACCCTGTGCCCCCAGCGCCTGCTCCCTCTAGTGACTGATTGCTCCTTGCCCTGGTCACTATGTGCCCGCACCGCCTTTCTCCATCCAGGGGCTTAATGCTCCGTGCCCTGTCCCCCCCTGCCCTGCTTAAAAGCAGGGCACGAGCCTCTCAGTGTCAGCCTGTGCGCTCCGCATCTCCTACCGCCGGTGGCTCACTGCCCAATCCCCTTGTTCTCCTGCCCGGCTTAATAACTGGGAAGGAGCCGCTCAGTGTAACCCTGTGCCCCCAGCGCCTGCTCCCTCCAGTGACTGATTGCTCCGTGCCCTGGTCCCTTTGTGCCTCCAGTGCCTGTCTCCCTCCATTGGCTTAATGCTCCATGCCCTGGTCCCCCTGTGCCCCCCAGCAACTGCTCCCTCCAGTGGCTTAATGCTCCGTGCCCTGGTTCCCTTGTGCCCCCAGCGCCTGCTCCCTCCAGTGGCTTAATACTCCGTGCCCTGGTCCCCCTCTGCCCCCAGCGCCTGCTCCCTCCAGTGGCTTAATGCTCCGTGCCCTGGTCCCTTTGTGTCTCAGCGCCTGTCTCCCTCCAGTGGCTTAATGCTCCGTGCCCTGGTGCCCCTGTGCCCCCAGTGCCTGCTACCTCCAGTGGCTTAATGCTCCGTGTCCTGGTCCCCCTGTACCCCCAGCGCCTGCTCCCTGCAGTGGCTTAATGCTCCGTGCCCTGGTCCCTTTGTTCCCCCAGCGCCTATTTCCATCCAGGGGCTTAATGCTCTGTGCCCTGTCCCCCCCTGCCCTGCCTAAAAGCAGGGCACGAGCCTCTCAGTGTCCGCCTGTACCCTCCGCGTCTCCTACCACCGGTGGCTCACTGCCCAATCCCCTGGTTCTCCTGCCCGGCTTAATATCCGGAAAGGAGCCGCTCAGTGTCCCCCTGCGCCCCCAGTGCCTGTCTTCCTCCAGTGGCTTAATGCTCCGTTCCCTGGTCCCCCTGTGCCCCCAGCGCCTGCTCCCTCCAGTGGCTTAATGCTCCATGCCCTGGTCACCCTGGTCCCCCTGTGCCCCCAGCATCTGATCCCTCCAGTGGCTTAATGCTCCGTGCCCTGGTCCCTTTTTATCCCCAGCGCCTATCTCTATTCAGGGGCTTAATGCTTCGTGCCCTGTCCCCACCCTGCCCTGCTTAAAAGCAGGGCATGAGCCTCTCAGTGTCCGCCTGTGCCCTCCGCGTCTCCTACCGCTGGTGGCTCACTGCCCAATCCCCTGGTTCTCCTGCCCGGCTTAATTACCGGAAAGGAGCTGCTCAGTGTCCCCCTGTGCCCCCAGTGCCTGTCTCCCTTCAGTGGCTTAATGCTCCGTGCCCTGGTCCCTTTGTGCCCCCAGCGCCTATCTCCCTCCAGTGGCTTAATGCTCCGTGCCCTGGTCCCCCTGTTCCCCCAGCGCCTGCTCCCTCCAGTGGCTTAATGCTCCGTGCCCTGGTCCCTTTGTGCCCCCAGCGCCTAGCTCCATCCAGGGGCTTAATGCTCCGTGCCCTCTCCCCCCCCTGCCCTGCTTAAAAGCAGGGCACGAGCCTCTCAGTGTCCGCCTGTGCCCCCAGCGCCTGCTCCCTCCAGTAACTGATTGCTCTGTGCCCTGGTCCCTTTGTGCCCCCAGCGCCTGCTCCCTTTAGTGGCTTAATGCTCCGTGCCCTGGTCCCTTTGTGCCCCCAGCGCCTATCTCCATCCAGAGGCTTAATGCTCCGTGCCCTGTCCCCCCTTGCCCTGCTTAAAAGCAGGCTACGAGCCTCTCAGTGTCTGCCTGTGCCCTCCGCGTCTCCTACCGCCGGTGGCTCACTGTCCAATCCCCTGATTTTCCTGCCCGGCTTAAAAACAGGGAAGGAGCCGCTCAGTGTCCCCCTGTGCCCCCAGCGCCTGCTCCCTCCAGTGACTGATTGCTCCGTGCCCTGGTCCCTATGTGCCCCCAGCGCCTGCTCCCTCCAGTGGCTTAATGCTCCGTGCCCTGGTCCCTCCCTGCCCTGCTTAGAAGCAGGTTACGTGCTGCTCAGTATCCCCCTGTGCCCTCCATGTCTCCCGCAGCTTAATAACAGGGCACATGCTGCCCCTTTGTCCCCTCGCGCATCCTGCTTAATGCCTTGCTCCCCTGGTCCCCCTACACTGTGTAAAAGCCGGTTGCGTGGCACAGCAGCGTCCCCTTGTGCCTCTTGCTCCTGTACCCCCTTGTGGATTAATGCCCTGCTCCCCAGGTTCACTTCCCTGGATTGAAATGCCAGGCTCCAGCTTCTTCTGACTACACCCCCCCCCCCCCCCCCCCCCCCGCTTAATAGCTGGTCTGTTACTCCTGCCCATCCCCTAATCTTTATGTGATGTGGCTTCCTGGCTAAATGCCCTACCCTGTCATAAATGCTGGGCAACAGTGCCTGCTAATGTCCCTTCCGCCTGCTACAGCCTTTAGAGTCAGTTATTAATGCTCCTCCATAGCACTGTTTCTGGCTCCTCATAGGCTTAATGTTTTAATGGACATGTAGTGGATCCTCCCATCTTCATGTGATTTTGATTGTCTGTGCACTCCCCTACCTAGTTTAAGTGAGCTTCTTGGAATAATGCAATCAGTGCTTCAGCTGTTGAGCTGCAATTCAGTACACTGAGAGCACCCTACTTTGCCACAATGTCTGCTTACTGTGAAGGTATGTACCCCAAGTTTTGGTGGTTATAACCTTCTGTGCCATGACCTTAAGTTTGCTGTTGTGCTGTTTTAACCAATTAACTGTCTTTTTTTTCCCTTTTTACAAAAAAAGCCCACAAAATTGTTTTCAATTTTGTTTTGTTTAACAAATAAGGTAGATAATAGCTATGTAAACCTTACATTTATTACAAATATGAAAAGTTGAGTTTAAGCTCCAAATACTTACATAATGTGTCAATGAAAAACATTATAATAAAATAAACTAAAGTTAAGTTTTGTGGTAAAAAAATGCATGAGTGGGGGTAGTGATTTCTCAGACACAGGGGGAGGTGGAGGGGGTACAAAGAGGGTAAATAAATATGTATGTATGTATGTATGTATTTATTTATTCACAGTGTATATACATATATATACACACACAGCATGTGGCAACACTCCATGGAGTGTTGCCACATGCTGTATTCTGTGAGAAGGGGTCTGTTGTACTGGACGTGCCAGCCTTTGCAGTCTCTTTTTGCAGTCCTTTTGCTGGATGTTCCCAGTGGCTGCTCCTCTCTGCAAATTTTGGGTGAGCACCGAGGGAATGCGGCACTGGGTGTCCTCAGTGGCTGCTCCACACTGAGAGAGGGGTGCCAGTGTGTGCAACTGAATGATACTGGCAGCTGTTGGGAAATTTTCTTCCTGCAGCTGCCTACTGGTCAATTTCAAGCTGGTTGAATCACATGCAACCATATCAGAGAAATCCCAGCCTGGGCCAATATTTACTAATAATTTGAGTTTGCCCGATTTGTGTTTTTTTTACTAAGTCCCAACACGGGAATTCACTAAGCACAAATCTCGGCAGTGTTTGGGCCATTCGTAATGGTTTGAACGGCAAAGTCCAGAAATACGAATGAATAGACCATCGGTCAAACGCGCCTGTTATTTCATACAATACGGGAATTCACTATTCATTCGTATTTGGGTGTTAGTCTCTGAGTGCTCAATTGCGGTCGTATTTTTTTGCGAATCGTAAAAAAACGCAGCAAAAAAAATAGACCTGCTTTTTTCAGGCGTGTTTACATGTGTTGCCACTTACAAATCATTCACACCTGAATTAGGATGCCTATAAAAGGGACACAAACTTCTCTCATCCAAAATAATTTATTGCCTTATGTTTGCTGGACAAAACTTGGAGATTTGCAAGTCAATACACATTTTTCAACATATATCCATTATTACACACATTTGTGTTAAACTTTCAAATATTTCAAATGTTGGTTCTGCATCATGTTTTTTAATCTGATTACTCACTTTTAACACACACAAACATGGCACAACAATAATGTCAGTCATTTTGGGACTGAATTATCTAAATATTACCCCAACATATTAGGACACTTTTAGCCAACTCAGTTGTGTTTTTCTTGTAAAGTCGTCTAGAGAAGAGATGTAAAACAGTTACAATTCACATTGAAAGTTGTATTGGTCATGGATGAATCTGCCTGGTTGCCAATTAGTCTGTCTGCTGGATGTGAGAATGATTGGAATCTATAAAGAGTAATGATTAGAAAAAAATCAAGTGGTCTGCTTTCTGCCTGCTTAAGACATTCTGCCTGGCTGCCAATTAGTCTGTCTGCTGGATGTGAGAATGATTGGAATCTAGAAAGAGTAATGATTAGAAAAAAATCAAGTGGTCTTGTTACTGCATGCTAACATCTATGTGCAGCTCATACAACATTTTCGTCCTCCCAAAAAATACAAAGATGTTAAAGAATAAATGTGCATACAAAATTCCTGTTGTTTGTACCAGTTATAATTAATGATGTTGTACAAATTGTCAAGTGTTATATCTATTCTGTTAATCATACACCTACTAAGTGTTTTTTTTTTCTCTTTAAATAAATCGGTGTGGTTTATATTTTATGCTTTTTTGGGTGGCTGCTTGTCCTAGCCTTTGCCTTTACCACTGTCGTGTTGGCGTGCCTTGGTGGTGATGACACTGTCATTATATTTGGAGTAGTCGTACCAGAACTGCTGCTTGGTTGCTGTTGGTGCAGGGATCTGAGTGTTTCATTGAGGTTAGGGAGGGTGGCATTGAGTTCACTTGTTGCAGCATTTTGATTGTCTACAATTCTGGACATAGATTCATTGATCATTTGATTGCTTTCTAAAATGTTTATATAGCTTTGCTGTTGTCTGTGCTGTTCTTCCATTATGCGCTGTAAGTTGCCCATGACATGTGTAATGTCTGCATGCATGATTTCCATGGTATTGGCAATTCTCGTGTTTGTTTCATTTTGTCTACTGAGATTTCTGCTGATTCTTCTGAGGTGAGATGGTAGGCTTGCAAACATTTGGGTCTGCCTACGCAGGCAATCTTCATTAGTGGCCTGCTGTCTAGCCCAAATGTTCCAAAACACTTGATCAGGGCCTTGTGGTACTGGTGTTGTTTGGCTGTGTTGTGGTGGTGGTGTGCTTTAGTGTGGTGGAGTACTCACAGGTGCTGGGGGGCTGATTCCTTTGATTACTGGCTGCATTTCTAACATGATTGTCTCATCCATGTCACTGTGTTGCTGTTGTTGCGGAGGGATGCTGGTACCAGGACTAGAAGCTGAAATTATAAACATTTATCCATTAGTTATCCATATGTTTGATAAATTAGTACAAAGCACTAAACATGGAACACATGTAATTGACTGGTGCTTTCAGATATTCTGCCTAGCAACATCATCACTCATAACTTAAATACATACATATGCCTGTTTGTGGCAAATGTGTCTGGTTACTTCATTCTGAAAGCAAACACATGAGTTGTATGGTAGATCAGACATACTCCACCATAAAAACACATTGTAATCCATAATGTGTTGCCTTATAGTGTCTCCAACCAAAACATAGTAATGTTTTTGTATGTAGGGGGTAATTCCAAGTTTATCGCAGCAGGATTTTTGTTAGCAAATGGGCAAAACCATGTGCACAGCAGGGGAGGCAGATATAACATGTGCAGAAAGAGTTAGATTTGGGAGGGTTATTTTGTTTCTGTGCAGGGTAAATACTGGCTGCTTTATTTTTACACTGCAAATTAGATTGCAGATTGAACACACCCCACCCAAATCTAACTCTCTCTGCACATGTTAAATCTGCCTCCCCTGCAGTGCCCATGGTTTTGCCCATTTGCTAACAAAAATCCTGCTGCGATCAACTTGGAATTACCCCCATGGTTTTGCCCATTTGCTAACAAAATTCCTGCTGCAATCAACTTGGAATTACCCCCGCAGTTGGCAATGTTAGGACAAACACACATGTGAAAATGATTAAAACAGCCTTACTATTTGCCAAACTTACACATGAGTTTCTGTTGCAGCATCTTCCACACAATGTGCTACTGTATGGCTGAAGTGGACATACATATCTTTACTGGATGTGGACAAGGCCATTTTGCTAGGTTTCCATTTCATGTTTTACTGACTTCGGTAAGTATAGCAGATTTTGATGGGTTTTGACTTAATGAGTTTAAGTAAATGGATTATTACGATCTGACATTTTTTTTTTTTAACAGTTTGTTACTCACAATCAAGATGAGGGGAGTGTGGTTGGCGGCTTGCAGTTGTGTCCAAAATTTGGAGTGGGGGCACCGAACAAACTGTCGATAATCTTCGTGGCGGGGTAGCCTGCTGTGGTTGGGCCTGGACATTAGACCTTGCTTTCTTTGCTGGCACGTGTTTTTTGTGGTGTGTTACAGAAGTCCGCCTTCTGCTGCTCAAGACTTCTTTTGATGGACCTAGTATTGAAAGTGACATTTTGTTAGGGCCATTCCTTTACAAACCTAACCTATACTACAATGGACACTTTACCTGCTTCCGCAGCGTCATCATCATCAGATGTGATGGGAGTGACTGTAGGACGACCAGTACTGCTTTTTTTTCAACACTGTAAATCAAAAAACAAATAACATAACTCATGCATTCATGCTATTGTTGATACATCCACCCATTATGCTTATAAACATTACATCTTTCAAAAATGGTTGCTTTTTTATGACTCTAAAAATAAGGACCTTAAACCCAAAAACCACAACATCAAACCAAAAACATTGTCCAATAGCCATATGCACTATGGAAAGTGCAACACAGGGAATCATGTACAGGACACAGTCATAGGACACAATTACAAATACATACACTAACAAGCCAAAACACACACATCTTAATTTTCTAATAAAAGGAAAAAAATTACAGATGCAATATAGAAATTGCTATGTGATGTGGCACTCCAAACACACATTAGCACAATATGAGCCCACCAAAAACAACCCCCCCCCAAAAAAAAAAATAAGGTGACTAAGTCTGCAGTGTTGTGTCAGGGTACAAATACAGACTCAAACTGAACCAACAAATAGTGGGTTTGTCTTAAACAATATTACATTGAGTACTAATGAAATTACACATGTAACTGGCTTCAAAGCCACTTTGCACTACTCCAGCCTCTAATATGTCAAGCACTGTTTTGGAAACATTGCACATGGATAACTGAAATCAAAAACATAGTCCAACTTTCAAAATGTACAATGTGCAAAAGGAAAACATTATTGCTGGACAATTCAATGACACACCAAGTCCAAACTACACATGTAAAATGTACTGTCCAAAAACCACATGACATACAAGCAAGTAATACGTTACATTGGCCCTCATTCCGAGTTGTTCGCTCGGTATTTTTCATCGCATCGCAGTGAAAATCCGCTTAGTACGCATGCGCAATGTTCGCACTGCGACTGCGCCAAGTAACTTTACTATGAAGAAAGTATTTTTACTCACGGCTTTTTCTTCGCTCCGGCGATCGTAATGTGATTGACAGGAAATGGGTGTTACTGGGCGGAAACACAGCGTTTCAGGGGCGTGTGGCTGAAAACGCTACCGTTTCCGGAAAAAACGCAGGAGTGGCCGGAGAAACGGTGGGAGTGCCTTGGCGAACGCTGGGTGTGTTTGTGACGTCAACCAGGAACGACAAGCACTGAACTGATCGCACAGGCAGAGTAAGTCTGGAGCTACTCTGAAACTGCTAAGTAGTTAGTAATCGCAATATTGCGAATACATCGGTCGCAATTTTAAGAAGCTAAGATTCACTCCCAGTAGGCGGCGGCTTAGCGTGTGTAACTCTGCTAAATTCGCCTTGCGACCGATCAACTCGGAATGAGGGCCATTGGCTTTTGTATGAAACATTACCCAAAACAATGTATTTGCTGACGCACACTTGAAGATGGGAGTAATCTGCAACGTCACATGACACATATTTAAAAAAAACAGTAAGCCAGAAGTAATGTCATAGAATGTTAAGGCAAATACACATGCTCACCATCCTTCCTGTGCCGATCGGAATCCCGGACATGGGTTGCAGACACTACTTCTGGAGGGATTAAACTCCGCATGGGCTCCTCATAGTCCAGATATCTGGTAATAAAGGGTGGCCCACCACCGGTTTTGCAAGCCGACTTCGCCTCCTTGGCCATTTTGGACTTGACACGTCGCTTTATGTCATAGTACCGTTTGCGGCACGTGTCCTCCGTCCGCTTGACCACCCCCTCACTATTTACAGCAGAAACAACTTTCGCCCACAACACCGTCTTCTTCCGTGTTGGCACCTTGGTGGACTCAGGACCAAATAGCTGCCGCTGATACTTCATCAGCTCCCGCACCAATGCCACATTTTCTGCATAACTAAACTTGACATTCCGCCCAGTCTTAGTAGTGGTGCGTGGCTGCGGAGCTGTCTGACTGTCACTATCACTGTCACTTGAGGCTGCTGCTGCAACCTCACCCACCTCCTCCACCTCACTAACCTCACTCTCACTCACCTCCTCCACCTAACCAACCTCCTCCCCCTCACTCAAACCTTCCACCTCACTCACCTCAGCCACCTCTGAGTCACACATAATTGTGTGTCTAAACAATTAACACAGAAAAAAAAAGACAAACACACTCCTCCACTACCACTACACAACTCACACTCACACACACACACACACACACACACACACACACACACACACACACACACACACACACACACACTGACAAGGGACTATAAAGGAAAAAAACTTGGACAAAAATTGAGACAAAACCAAAAAAAACAAGACAACAAGAATGACAAGACTACTTTCAAACACAATACAATACTCAGAACTCGCAAAAAATACTCCTCCAAACAAACACTACTCACCAACCTCCACAGCACAACCTCTCTCCTCACCACTAACTAAACCCACGAGGTGCGGATGGTTTGGGGCGTATTTATATGGTTGCGCACAGACACTCTTACATCTGAAACACAACCAATCACGAACGGGGATGAAAACCGAAACTAAAAGTAAAAATGCGGCCGTGGTTGGAAAAAAAACCTGCCGCGTTTAACATAGAAAAAAAACCCAGTTCAAACAACAAAAACACGAACGCAAACGTGAATGTCGGCCGTAAATGACCCCAAAAAATACGAATGCCAACGACATCGGAAAACACGAAAACAAATAAGACGACAGCTTCGTAAATTAGCGTATCTAATTTCAAAAAGTTGCATGAAAATGCGCCCGATAACAAAGGAGTTTAAACACTCCACAAACCGACTCAAACACAAATATTAGTAAATAAACCCCCTGGTGTGATCACATCTTATGCAACCATGCTGGACAATTTGTTAAACAACTTTTGCTGTCTACCTGGTTTGGACACACTTTGTGCTGCAACCATGGGTTTGCTGCTGTGCTATGTTATGTTCCTCGTGCTGTCTACTAGTATTTTCTTTTGTGCTTACTTTAACCCCTTGTGTTGCCATCCTGGATTTGCTGCTGTGCTATTTTTAACTCTATGTGCTTCTACCCTTGTTTAACTGTTATCATTTTTTTTTTCCATGGGAAGATCTGTATGTTTCAAGTGATAGCAGTGGCAGCAGTGTGGATGGCAGTGATGCTGACTTTGCCCCTGACTCCAGTGAACAAAGAAAGAGAGTGTGCACTGGCAAAGATTGCGCAATAAAACAGACTGAGCAGCCTTGTTACTGCACCGGGGGGGGGGGGGGGGACACACATAAATCCCTAAAAGTTTATAAAATACAGAAATGTGCAGCATACATTGGCGCTCGGGCTGTAAGATGTGTCCCTTATACAAATGGCAGGGATATGCTTAATCAAACCAGGATTGGTTTAGGATAAAGTGCATTTATTTACAGACAAAAAACACTGACATGCATGAACAATGTACTATTAAAAAACAAATACAAAAGACATAAAAACACCGTGATGGTCGGTAGGACTGGGAGGCAGTGACTGGATTTAAAGTGCTAGTGCAGCAAATTGATAATCAAATCTCTCACCATCTGATGGCCCTGCGGTTGGCTAGCTTGTGAAAAAGCAATGCTGGTCCGGCGCTGATATAGCCCGGCACCACCGCATAGGGCATGAATCAGCTTGAGGGTCCTTTTGATAATGTCACCGCTCCTTTGGTCCACTCCTCTATCCAGATACAACGCGTTTCGGTCAGTTTCCTCTGACCTTTTTCAAGTTTTGGATTGAGGATATGTGTCTGGGTAGTCCTTTTATACCCCTACAAAAGATCTACATTCTTGGCACCTGTGTTCACAGTGCACGCCGCTTCCCGGCGGCTCGTCCCGCCGGAAGTGACGCGCTCTGCGTTCCACCGCCGGCCGGAAGTGTCTCTGTTTGCGTTCCAGTGCTTTACCGGAAGTGCTGTCCCGGGCCGCCGCGGTCACGTCTATACTGAAACTCTTGGGTGATCCTTCCCTCCAATTCTCTACTGTGTATCAAGTATATTGTGTGATATACATCTTGAGGGCCAAATAGTTGAATTGGATCCGGACTTCTCTTCATGAAGAATTATCGAATCCCTGTCGGCCATCTTTGTTGTTGGAAAGGATCCCTTTTTTCCCATATTATTGGTTTTACGGAGATTTAATATCTGAATGCCATCGTATTTCTTCATTTACATTTTATGGATAAAACCCACTCTGACCAAACTTTGTGGTACTTTATGTTCCCACTAGTCCTTCCCTATTACCCGAGTGGGTTCACTCCTTTTTTGGATTAGTTCGATGGAATGTTTTTTGTAACAGATATATCTCCACATGTAAGTTTGAAATAAAAAGAGAAAAAGAAGAAATGAAAAAGGTTAAAATCACATGTATAAGTAATAAAAATAGCATGTTGTAAGGCTAAGATTCAATCTAAAAACCACTTTAATTCAAAATCAACATTGTGACCATTGGGTTTCAAAGAATTTAAGTCAAAAATCCAGCGCATCTCATTTTGAGCTAGACTTTTTTCAAGATCTCTATTTTTCCAATTAGACCTGACTTGTTGGATGCCTAAATATCTAATTATATGTCCCTCACACTTATTATGGATTTTAGAGAAATGCTCTGAAAAAGGATGACTATCCAGGCCCTTGCGGATGTTATACACATGTTCCGCCATTCTAGTTTTTAGGGGCCTGGATGTTTTTCCAACATAAATCAGCCCACATTTGCACTCAAGAAGATAGATTATGTTTCTTGAGTGGCAAGTGATGAAATCTTTGATCTTATATTTCTTTCCATTGACAGTAAATTCAGTGAATTTTCGTGGTATATCCTTTTTGGTGGTTGTCCGGCACATCAGACATGCACCACACCTGTGGAAGCCCTGGTTACACATTTTAGCTAAAGATTTTTCTGGTAGGCTACTTTTAACCAATCGGTCCTTCAAAGATTGGGCTTTTTTGTAGATGAATGTGGGCTTATCGGGAATGATTTTTCCAATGACAGGGTCATCTTGCAGGATTCTCCAGTTTTGTTTGAAGATGCATTCAATTTTCTTATGATATGCACCATATTTGGTGACAAAGGCCCATTCATAAGGATTTCTAGTTGTTTCAAGGGGTGTCTTTTCTTTTAAAAGTTATTTTCTATCTGTGCATCTCACCTGTTTTTCTGCTTTATCCAAAGTGGATTTTGGATATCCCTTTTCGCGGAAGCGATCTCCCATTTCTTTCATTTGTCCATCGAGAATCTTTGTATCTGTACAATTTCTCTTAAGTCGCTTATACTGGCCTATGAGGATATTATCCAGCCATTTGTAGGGATGTTTGCTGTCTATATTTATATAGGCATTAGAATCCGTGGGTTTGCAATGAGTTTTTGTGCAGATACAATCCCTCTCAATATAGATCTTTAAATCTAAAAAGACTAGTTCTTTTTTGCTTTGGGAAAAAGTTAGATTGATGTTAAAATCATTATATGAGTTCTTTTTTGCTTTGGTAAAAAGTTAGATTGATGGTAAAATCATTATGATTAAGAAACTCTAAAAATGGGGATAAACTTTCATTCGTGCCTCTCCAGATGAAAAAGATATCGTCAATGAACCTCCACCATGACACCAGGTTCGCTCCAGGTGCTCTGAAGGGGTCCACAGTTAACATCTTCCAGTAGGCCATGTACAGGTTGGCATAACTGGGGGCAAACCTGGTGCCCATGGCGGTGCCCCTAACTTGGAGGTAATACGTTCCATTGAAATAAAAATAATTATTAGTCAAAATAAAATCAATGGATTCAATAATAAATGACCTTACTTCTTCCTTATAATCACTCTTTTGCAGGAAGTACTTGATGGCCTTTTTCCCATCGTTCCAATTAATGATTGTATATTAGGTACTAACGTCGGCACTATTTTGACTAATAATTATTTTTATTTCAATGGAACGTATTACCTCCAAGTTAGGGGCACCGCCATGGGCACCAGGTTCGCCCCCAGTTATGCCAACCTGTACATGGCCTACTGGGAGATGTTAACTGTGGACCCCTTCAGAGCACCTGGGGCGAACCTGGTGTCATGGTGGAGGTTCATTGACGATATCTTTTTCATCTGGAGAGGCACTAATGAAAGTTTATCCCCATTTTTAGAGTTTCTTAATCATAATGATTTTAACATCAATCTAACTTTTTCCCAAAGCAAAAAAGAACTCGTCTTTTTAGATTTAAAGATCTATTTTGAGAGGGATTGTATCTGCACAAAAACTCATCGCAAACCCACGGATTCTAATGCCTATATAAATATAGACAGCGAACATCACTACAAATGGCTGGATAATATCCCCATAGGCCAATATAAGCGACTTAAGAGAAATTGTACAGATCCAAAGATTCTCGATGGACAAATGAAAGAAATGGGAGATCGCTTCCGCGAAAAGGGATATCCAGAATCCACTTTGGATAAAGCAGAAAAACAGGTGAGATGTACAGATAGAAAAGAACTTTTAAAAGAAAAGACACCCCTTGAAACAACTAGAAATCCTTATGAATGGGCCTTTGTCACCAAATATGGTGCATATCATAAGAAAATTGAATGCATCTTCAACAAAACTGGAGAATCCTGCAAGATGACCCTGTCATTGGAAAAATCATTCCCGATAAGCCCACATTCATCTACAAAAAAGCCCAATCTTTGAAGGACCAATTGGTTAAAAGTAGCCTACCAGAAAAATATTTGGCTAGAATGTGTAACCAGGGCTTCCATAGGTGTGGTGCATGTCTGATGTGCCGGACAACCACCAAAAAGGATATACCACGAAAATTCACTGAATTTACTGTCAATGGAAAGAAATATAAGATCAAAGATTTTATCACTTGCCACTCAAGAAACATAATCTATCTTCTTGAGTGCAAATGTGGGCTGATTTATGTTGGAAAAACATCCAGGCCCCTAAAAACTAGAATGGCGGAACATGTGTATAACATCCGCAAGGGCCTGGATAGTCATCCCTTTTCGAAGCATTTCTCTAAAATCCATAATAAGTGTGAGGGACATATAATTAGATATTTAGGCATCCAACAAGTCAGGTCTAATTGGAAAAATAGAGATCTTGAAAAAAGTCTAGCTCAAAATGAGATGCGCTGGATTTTTTACTTAAATTCTTTGAAACCCAATGGTCACAATGTTGATTTTGAATTAAAGTGGTTTTTAGATTGAATCTTAGCCTTACAACATGCTATTTTTATTACTTATACATGTGATTTTAACCTTTTTCATTTCTTCTTTTTCTCTTTTTATTTCAAACTTACATGTGGAGATATATCTGTTACAAAAAACATTCCATCGAACTAATCCAAAAAAGGAGTGAACCCACTCGGGTAATAGGGAAGGACTAGTGGGAACATAAAGTACCACAAAGTTTGGTCAGAGTGGGTTTTATCCATAAAATGTAAATGAAGAAATACGATGGCATTCAGATATTAAATCTCCGTTAAACCAATAATATGGGAAAAAAGGGATCCTTTCCTGCAATAAAGATGGCCGACAGGGATTCGATAATTCTTCATGAAGAGAAGTCCGGATCCAATTCAACTATTTGGCCCTCAAGATGTATATCACACAATATACTTGATACACAGTAGAGAATTGGAGGGAAGGATCACCCAAGAGTTTCAGTATAGACGTGACCGCGGCGGCCCGGGACAGCACTTCCGGTAAAGCACTGGAACGCAAACAGAGACACTTCCGGCCGGCGGTGGAACGCAGAGCGCGTCACTTCCGGAGGGACGAGCCGGCGGGACGCGGCGTGCACTGTGAACACAGGTGCCAAGAATGTAGATCTTTTGTAAAAGGACTACCCAGACACATATCCTCAATCCAAAACTTGAAAAAAGGTCAGAGGAAACTGACCGAAACGCGTTGTATCTGGATAGAGGAGTGGACCAAAGGAGCGGTGACATTATCAAAAGGACCCTCAAGCTGATTCATGCCCTATGCGGTGGTGCCGGGCTATATCAGCGCCGGACCAGCATTGCTTTTTCACAAGCTAGCCCACCGCAGGGCCATCAGATGGTGAGAGATTTGATTATCAATTTGCTGCACAAGCACTTTAAATCCAGTCACTGCCTCCCAGTCCTACCGACCATCATGGTGTTTTTATGTCTTTTGTATTTGTTTTTTAATAGTACATTGTTCATGCATGTCAGTGTTTTTTGTCTGTAAATAAATGCACTTTATCCTAAACCAATCCTGGTTTGATTAAGCATATCCCTGACTCCAGTGAGGCAACCAGCACTGATGACATCAGTGAGGATGACAAGATTGAAGGTACAAGTGATTCCTCATGCGTGGGGGACAACATCCTTCCACACAGCAGCAGTACTACATTCCGAAAAAAGGGTGGTGTGTCAGTGAAGGTACTTCGCAGAAAATATGATGGCTCGCGAGTCTATGACAAAAAGCATTACTGTGTCTATTGCCAGAAGGATGTCATTAAAATGGCAAGGCATCTGGAGAAGGCATCTGGAGTGAAGTGGCTAGAGCCTTATCTTTTCCCAAGCGCTCAAAGGAAAGACGCTTGCAGCTTGATCATCTGCGATACCGGGGGGACTTTGCTCACAATGCACATGTGCTCCAAGCAGGCCGTGTGTCTTGGTCCTATGCAAGCAGCCACTCAAAGCCATGCCCCCCCCCAAGAAATTATGCACTGTATTTACTGTCAGGGTCTTTTCTCCAGGCAACACCTCTGGCGACACGTGAAGCGGTGCCAATTAAAAAAGCTAGATTCCAGTCCCAAAATTGGTCGAAACAGAGTTCAGTCGCTTTGTGCCTATGCCGCACCAATCCCACCGGGCATTGCAGAGGGCTTATGGAGGCTGCTCGGTGACATGCTACAAGACAATATTGTATCCATCATCAAGAACGACCAATGCATTATGCAGCTTGGCCAACACCTATACAACCGTCTTGGGTCAGACATCAGTAAACATGAATATATCCGCCAAAAGCTAAGAGAGGTGGGGCGGCTGTTGTCACATGCTGTAAAGGTTACTCCCTTGCGGAACATGGATGACTTTATTATTCCATCAAACTTCCTCCATGTAGTAAAAGCTGTAAAGGGGGTGGCCGGCTACAATAAACAAACACCTTCAAGATACCCTCATTAGTACTGAAGCTTGGCCATAGCTTAAAAAAAATATCAAGTATGGTAGAGTGTCGCGCATTAATGGATGGCAGCACTATTACAGTGAAAAATGCACGGAACTTTAGGAAACTATATGAAACAAGGTGGAGTGAGCTGGTCTCCACCGCTGCCCTAAAGACTCTACAAGAATTGAAATGGAATGTTCCTACCCTGTTACCCTTCACAACTGATGTGAAGTGCATGCACCTATACCTCGATGAAAAACAGAAAGAGTACATTGATGGATTGTCCACTCACCCTTCCCAAAAGCATTGGGCACTACTTGCAAAGGTGACCCTGACACAGATAATCTTATTCAATCGCAGGAGGGAGGGTGAAGTCTCCAAGATGATGTTATTGGCTTTTTCTTCCAGGCACACCACTGACCTGCAGGGCGATGTGGCTCTGACCCTATCAGAGCTTGAGAAAAGACTGTGCCAGCACTTCACTCATATTGAAATAGCTGGCAAGCGGGGACGGAAAGTTCCCATCTTATTGACACCATACATGCAGAGGGCTATGGAGCTTCTGGTGGAGAAGCAGGCAGAGTGTGGTGTGAATGCAGACTACATATTCATATTTGCTAGGCCAGCTGCTATGTCCCACTTCAGGGGCTCAGATTGCATACGTCTCTTTGCACGGGAGTGTGGGGCTAAGAATCCTGGAGCACTCGTATCCACCAAGCTTCGAAAGCATGTGGCCACCCTATCCAATGTCCTTAACCTAAGTGATACAGAGCTAGATCAACTGGCAGACTTCCTTGGCCATGATATAAGAGTGCACCGACAATATTACCGACTCCCAGAAGGCACACTGCAGCTTGCTAAGATAAGCAAACTATTGATTAGAGATGAGCGGGTTCGGTTCCTCGGAATCGGAACCCCCCGAACTTCAGCCTTTTTACACAGGGTCTGAGGCAGACTCGGATCTTCCCGCCTTGCTCGGCTAACCCGAGCGCGCCCGAACGTCATCATCCCGCTGTCGGATTCTCGCGAGGCTCGTATTCTATCGCGAGACTCGGATTCTATATAAGGAGCCGCGCGTCGCCGCCATTTTCACACGTGCATTGAGATTGATAGGGGGAGGACGTGGCTGGCGTCCTCTCCGTTTATAGTTACTGTTAGTAGTTAGTTGATCTGATTGCTGCTTAGCTTATTGTGGGGAGGATTGGGGAGAGCTGTTAGGAGGAGTACAGTCAGTGCAGAGTTTTGCTAGTTTTTTTTAATCCGTTCTCTGCCTGAAAAAAACGCTCCATACCATATCTGTGCTCAGCCTCAGTGTGCTGCATGATATATCTATGTATATCTGACTGTGCTGAGTGCTCACTGCTCACACAGTTGAATTGTGGGGGAGACTGGGGTGCAGTTATAGCAGGAGTACAGTGCACACTTTTGCTGCCAGTGTGACTGACCAGTGACCACCAGTATATTGTCTGCCTGAAAAAGTTAAACACTCCTGTGGTGTTTTTTTTTTTTATTCTATAAACGCATTCTGCTGACAGTGTCCAGCAGGTCCGTCATTCATTATATTATATAAATATTTGCCTGCAGTAGTGTTATATTTTTTTTGTTCATCTCTATCATCTTTATCATCTCTATATTAGCAGACGCAGTACGGTAGTCCACGGCTGTGGCTACCTCTGTGTCGTCAGTGCTCGTCCATAATTGTATACCTACCTGTGGTGGGTTTTTTTTTCTATCTTCTTCATACTAGTAGTTTAGGAGTCTGCTGACAGTGTCCAGCAGGTCCGTCATTATATTATATATATACCTGCAGTAGTGATATATATATATTTTTTATATCATTATCATCTCTATACTAGCAGACGAAGTACGGTAGTCCACGGCTGTAGCTACCTCTGTGTCGTCAGTCACTCGTCATCCATAAGTATACTAGTATCCATCCATCTCCATTGTTTACCTGAGGTGCCTTTTAGTTGTGCCTATTAAAATATGGAGAACAAAAATGTTGAGGTTCCAAAAATAGGGAAAGATCAAGATCCACTTCCACCTCGTGCTGAAGCTGCTGCCACTAGTCATGGCCGTGACGATGAAATTCCATCAACGTCGTCTGCCAAGGCCGATGCCCAATGTCATAGTACAGAGCATGTAAAATCCAAAACACAAAAGATCAGTAAAAAAAGGACTCAAAAATCTAAATTCAAATCGTCGGAGGAGAAGCGTAAACTTGCCAATATGCCATTTACCACACGGAGTGGCAAGGAACGGCTGAGGCCCTGTCCTATATTCATGGCTAGTGGTTCAGCTTCACATGAGGATGGAAGCACTCAGCCTCTCGCTAGAAAAATGAAAAGACTTAAGCTGGCAAAAGCACAGCAAAGAACTGTGCGTTCTTCGAAATCACAAATCCACAAGGAGAGTCCAATTGTGTCGGTTGCGATGCCTGACCTTCCCAACACTGGACGTGAAGAGCATGCGCCTTCCACCATTTGCACGCCCCCTGCAAGTGCTGGAAGGAGCACCCGCAGTCCAGTTCCTGATAGTCAGATTGAAGATGTCAGTGTTGAAGTACACCAGGATGAGGAGGATATGGGTGTTGCTGGCGCTGGGGAGGAAATTGACCAGGAGGATTAGGATGGTGAGGTGGTTTGTTTAAGTCAGGCACCCGGGGAGACACCTGTTGTCCATGGGAGGAATATGGCCATTGACATGCCTGGTGAAAATACCAAAAAAATCAGCTCTTCGGTGTGGAAGTATTTCAACAGAAATGCGGACAACATTTGTCAAGCCGTGTGTTGCCTTTGTCAAGCTGTAATAAGTAGGGGTAAGGACGTTAACCACCTCGGAACATCCTCCCTTATACGTCACCTGCAGCGCATTCATCATAAGTCAGTGACAAGTTCAAAAACTTTGGGCGACAGCGGAAGCAGTCCACTGACCAGTAAATCCCTTCCTCTTGTAACCAAGCTCGCGCAAACCACCCCATCAACTCCCTCAGTGTCAATTTCCTCCTTCCCCAGGAATGCCAATAGTCCTGCAGGCCATGTCACTGGCAATTCTGACGAGTCCTCTCCTGCCTGGGATTCCTCCGATGCATCCTTGCGTGTAATGCCTACTGCTGCTGGCGCTGCTGTTGTTGCTGCTGGGAGTCGATGGTCATCCCAGAGGGGAAGTCGTAAGACGACTTTTACTACTTCCACCAAGCAATTGACTGTCCAACAGTCCTTTGCGAGGAAGATGAAATATCACAGCAGTCATCCTGCTGCAAAGCGGATAACTGAGGCCTTGGCTTCCTGGGCGGTGAGAAACGTGGTTCCGGTATCCATCATTACTGCAGAGCCAACTATAGACTTGATTGAGGTACTGTGTCCCTGGTACCAAATACCATCTAGGTTCCATTTCTCTAGGCAGGCGATACCGAAAATGTACACAGACCTGAGAAAAAGACTCACCAGTGTCCTAAAAAATGCAGTTGTACCCAATGTCCACTTAACCACGGACATGTGGACAAGTGGAGCAGGGCAGACTCAGGACTATATGACTGTGACAGCCCACTGGGCAGATGTATTGACTCCCGCCACAAGAACAGCAGCGGCGGCACCAGTAGCAGCATCTCGCAAACGCCAACTCTTTCCTAGGCAGGCTACGCTTTGTATCACCGCTTTCCAGAATACGCACACAGCTAAAAACCTCTTACGGCAACTGAGGAAGATCATCGCAGAATGGCTTACCCCAATTGGACTCTCCTGTGGATTTGTGGCATCGGACAACGCCAGCAATATTGTGTGTGCATTAAATATGGGCAAATTCCAGCACGTCCCATGTTTTGCACATACCTTGAATTTGGTGGTGCAGAATTATTTAAAAAACGAGAGGGGCGTGCAAGAGATGCTGTCGGTGGCCAGAAGAATTGCGGGACACTTTCGGCGTACAGGCACCACGTACAGAAGACTGGAGCAACACCAAAAACGCCTGAACCTGCCCTGCCATCATCTGAAGCAAGAAGTGGTAACGAGGTGGAATTCAACCCTCTATATGCTTCAGAGGTTGGAGGAGCAGCAAAAGGCCATTCAAGCCTATACAACTGAGCACGATATAGGAGGTGGAATGCACCTGTCTCAAGCGCAGTGGAGAATGATTTCAACGTTGTGCAAGGTTCTGCAACCTTTTGAACTTGCCACACGTGAAGTCAGTTCAGACACTGCCAGCCTGAGTCAGGTCATTCCCCTCATCAGGCTTTTGCAGAAGAAGCTGGAGACATTGAAGGAGGAGCTAACACAGAGCGATTCCGCTAGGCATGTGGGACTTGTGGATGGAGCCCTTAATTCGCTTAACAAGGATTCACGGGTGGTCAATCTGTTGAAATCAGAGCACTACATTTTGGCCACCATGCTCGATCCTAGATTTAAAACCTACCTTGGATCTCTCTTTCCGGCAGACACAGGTCTGCAGGGGTTCAAAGAACTGCTGGTGAGAAAATTGTCAAGTCAAGCGGAACGCGACCTGTCAACATCTCCTCCTTCACATTCTCCCGCAACTGGGGGTGCGAGGAAAAGGCTCAGAATTCCGAGCCCACCCGCTGGCGGTGATGCATGGCAGTCTGGAGCGACTGCTGATGCTGACATCTGGTCCGGACTGAAGGATCTGCCAACGATTACGGACATGTCGTCTACTGTCACTGCATATGATTCTCTCCCCATTGAAAGAATGGTGGAGGATTATATGAGTGACCGCATCCAAGTAGGCACGTCAGACAGTCCGTACGTATACTGGCAGGAAAAAGAGGCAATTTGGAGGCCCTTGCACAAACTGGCTTTATTCTACCTAAGTTGCCCTCCCACAAGTGTGTACTCCGAAAGAGTGTTTAGTGCCGCCGCTCACCTTGTCAGCAATCGGCGTACGAGGTTACTTCCAGAAAATGTGGAGAAGATGATGTTCATTAAAATGAATTATAATCAATTCCTCCATGGAGACATTCACCAGCAGCAATTGCCTCCACAAAGTACACAGGGAGCTGTGATGGTGGATTCCAGTGGGGACGAATTGATAATCTGTGAGGAGGGGGATGTACACGGTGATGAATCGGAGGATGATGATGAGGTGGACATCTTGCCTCTGTAGAGCCAGTTTGTGCAAGGAGAGATTAATTGCTTCTTTTTTGGTGGGGGTCCAAACCAACCCGTCATTTCAGTCACAGTCGTGTGGCAGACCCTGTCACTGAAATGATGGGTTGGTTAAAGTGTGCATGTCCTGTTTATACAACATAAGGGTGGGTGGGAGGGCCCAAGGACAATTCCATCTTGCACCTCTTTTTTCTTTAATTTTTCTTTGCGTCATGTGCTGTTTGGGGAGTGTTTTTTGGAAGGGCCATCCTGCGTGACACTGCAGTGCCACTCCTAGATGGGCCAGGTGTTTGTGTCGGCCACTAGGGTCGCTAATCTTACTCACACAGTCAGCTACCTCATTGCGCCTCTTTTTTTCTTTGCGTCATGTGCTGTTTGGGGAGGGTTTTTTGGAAGGGACATCCTGCGTGACACTGCAGTGCCACTCCTAGATGGGCCAGGTGTTTGTGTCGGCCACTTGGGTCGCTGAGCTTAGTCATCCAGCGACCTCGGTGCAAATTTTAGGACTAAAAATAATATTGTGAGGTGTGAGGTGTTCAGAATAGACTGAAAATGAGTGGAAATTATGGTTATTGAGGTTAATAATACTTTGGGATCAAAATGACCCCCAAATTCTATGATTTAAGCTGTTTTTTAGGGTTTTTTGAAAAAAACACCCGAATCCAAAACACACCCGAATCCGACAAAAAAATTCGGCGAGGTTTTGCCAAAACGCGTTCGAACCCAAAACATGGCCACGGAACCGAACCCAAAACCAAAACACAAAACCCGAAAAATTTCCGGTGCACATCTCTACTATTGATGGCCCTTGAGCAGGGGAGACTGGCAGAGTTTAAAGGGCAGAGTCTGGAAGAGATAAACATTGATCCAAATGGTAAGTACAAGGGGTCAATGCTTAATATTTAGCTTCAGGGTGTTCCTGTTAATACAGATGTGTACACATACACATTTTCTATTTTGCTCAATTTGGCATGACATGCATAGCATGGCTAAGCTATTTTCCATGAGTAGCAAGTCAATGTTTTTTTTTCTTCTTGCCATAATAGAACATGTATAAAGTATAATAGTAAGGAAGCAAAAAAAAAAAAAAGTGTGGCTAATCTCCCAGTTTATGTCATGCAAAATTGTTCCATTCATGGCAGTATATAGGAAAGGTGTATGTGGACACATCTGTATTCCCTGATGTATATATTTATTTATTTTTTGCACATCTTCCAGAACCACTACAGCTTCCTACTGATGAGTCTGAGGATGAGCCATCCTGTGGGTCTGTGGGGCAAGCAAGCACAGATCTCCTGGAGCAAAGCAATGATCATGTCAGTTTGCCGGGTGGTGGAGGAGGAAGGCCAACGCAGGCCATCCAAAAGTATGTCACGGTCAAACCCATATTGCAGCATGATTGATGTTGTCTTTACAGGGTGATTTAATTGTTCCTCTTTTGCTTATGTGGTCGGAAGAATGCAAAGAAAAGGCCATGGACCACAGTGGAAGTGAAAGCCGTTGAGAGGCACATGTTGCTGTTCATTCACTCATTAAAGGTGTCGGGGGTATAAATGCCAAATTGCTTTCTCACAAATATTTAAAATGCCCGCTCTAATATATATTGTAAACGCCTGCACCTCTTATTACCATATACGATAAAAGTGCGCTGTACATTGCAAAACACTGCATCCAATAAGAGAAAACAATACACCCACACATTATCTGAGTTCCAAAGCTCATTGATGTATATATTTGTTATTAAAAGGATATGGATTCAATATATATTACAATGTACAGTATACCTATAATTACATGATTACAACTCACACAGTAAGCAGTTAAAACATACAGTTACATACAGTTACAGGCCAGCATACAATACCATTCCCTCAATGCATCTTATGTCTCTCTCTCTGTAAAATCATGCAGGAACTGGTCTGCCAGCAAGTCCATCATCCTCTGAGACCAAACAGGAACTGAGAACTGTGTGTCTCTGCTATGTGTTATCTAGTTTTTGGGGGAGGGAACTTCCTCATTCATGATGAGTCACTGGTTTGTTCGTGTGCTGATCAGGTTCAGCCTTGGGGACGTCTGAGGGGGCTGGCCTGTGCTTCCTGTCCACTACCTGTTTGGAATATCTATTGTTCTAACAAAAGTGATTTTAGCTTACATACATTTAATCATAATTATTAGTTGCAATGTCCTACAACTTTATAACAAGTATAAAATGAGTCTACACATTAATCTGGTTGCTTTAATAGTAAATATGACAGGTCTATCTTGCTTCGTTCAAATAATACACATACATGACATTACTTCATTATATATCATTTTAAATCATCATGATGTCTGGCGCTTGATATTATTATAGTTATGTACTGTATGAAATAAGTGTTGAATCCATCTCTGTGGCATGTCCGTGTAAATGCGTGTGTTACTATATATTGCTGTGCTCGTTGCGCGTATTTACAAGTATAGCGACTCATAATGTGTGTAGTTTGTATGTTCTTTTTATTTAATATTTTTGACTTCGACGGTCCACCCTTTGGCAGTAAACAATAACTGCCATCAATTATTAACATAAGAAAAAATATTTCATACAATAATCGGTGACCTAGACACAAGTATGTATTCATTTTGCAAATCAGACACTTGTGTGTATTTGGGGAAGACAGGGAGGAGGACGAGACCTCCTCTATATGCACTCGGCGGTCACGGGACCACTGGTTGGGTGTGGGACAACATTCAACCTATAGAGTATGCTGGGACAGTGCTTTGGCCTATAATGTCTGATTTGCGACGAACATTTCACACATACATGTACCTACGTCTTTGTACACTGATGTTTGGGTTCAATTTAGGTTTTGCTGGGTAGATGAAGAAGACACAAATAAATCGTGACAGTGACATATAAAATTTTCATGGTCTACATATTCCTATCATTTTCTGAACATTGTTTCAATTTCTGGAACGTATGCTAGGTCTGTTTAATAATTGAACAAGGGTTATAAGTAGTGTCCTTCCTAAATAACATAAACCTTCGGAGTTCGGGGAGAGCCACTCACAAACCTTTCTTCCACATATATTAATGAGCTCTTTATCTGCAATGTGTGAACAGCCATTGTCTGACTGTTCCTGATTACCTCTGAACTCCATAACTACTAGACCTTTGATTTTTCTCTGACTTTAACAAACTGATCGGCTAATCCTGGGATCCTATAAGGAAATTACTCCTTCTTCCAGAACCAGTTCCAGTCCCACACTCGACTCCTCATAAAAAAAATCTCGCAAAAATAGAATATCCTGAAAGAAAATGTTTGTCAGCGGGAAAGAGAGAAAAGAGAAATAGAACAAAACAACTCTTGTTCATAACAAATCAATTACAATGACTGGTCTTTCTGCAATCCTTTAGTACACTCAGGTAGTGTTCAACAGTGCCGCCTCTCAGTCTTCACGGAACAGAGTCTCTAGTGATACGCCTTGCTCTTTGAACACACAGTTCACTTGGAACACACAGTTCACTTTGCTCTCCACCTTGCTCTTTGAACACACAGTTCACTTGGAACACACAGTTCACTTCGAACACACAGTTACCAAACTACACAAACTCGATGAATGTGAGCAATAAACTACTTTGTCACGAGTTCTCTCCGGGTCAGCGACCTTCTTGCAGTGGGATGAGTGGACCCAAGTCTCTCTTTCGGCGACCTTTAGTGCTGTCAACAAAACTTGGTATGGTCCTTCCCACCTGTCTTTTAGGCAACCTGAGCGTAAGAACAATCACACAGTCTTTTGGTTCACAATCAAGACAGTTAGTATTTGGCATACCAGCAATCGACAGTTTCAAGTTCTTTTGTCAAGTTCTCAAATGCTGGCTCATCTCAATAAGGTACTGTACTGTCACCTCGTTGGTGTATTTCTGATCATTGTGCGGATCAATCATGACAAAAACAAATTTCGAAGAGGGTGATTCGTTGAGTGAAGATCTGGGAGTGGTTCCGAAGCTACATAATACTAGTGGCAGGATCTATGATCACAATGGTACAATTTCAAGCTTTGCTCCTACTTCGGGGGGTACCATTATCTACACACAAATTTCTGCAAAATTTTTCTTTGCGGTAAACACAGCAGCATCCGTGGCGGCAGGAAATGCCTCTACCCAGTTTGAGAAAACATCAGTGCACACCAATACATAACAATAATTCCTAAAGGGTGTTAACTGTACGAAGTCGATTTGTATTTCCTGAAAAGATCAGTCTGCAGGAGGGATATGGGATGGCTCTGTTGGTATTGCTTTACCAATATTCTTCCTCAAGCAAGCAAGACAGGTCATTGCTCTCTTACCTGCATGAGAATAGAATCCTGTCGCACACCAGTAGGCTCTCATCAGCCTGCACATACCCTCTTTGCCTAGATGAGTCAGACCGTGTGCCACCTCAGCTAGACTTGGATGGTATGCTCTGGGGGCTACTGGCTTACCGTGTCCACCTGTCCACAGTCCTGAGGACTCCTGGCCATACCCCTTTGTCCTCCAGACTGCCTTTTCCTGTAGGGAACACAAATTTGTTTTATCTTAATTTAGCTGTTGTGTGTTTGCAATGTAGAGTATCATGAGCATAACTCAAAAAAAAAAGAAAAAGAAAAAAGAAAAAAGAAACATCTCTAGAGGAGAGAAAGAAGAAGAAAATGAAAAAGAAAATGTCAGGTTTGCCATTCACCAACAGGCATATCAGTGTCTATACAAAATTTCCCTTCACCAGTATTCCCATTCTCCACCTTTTGTGCATGACAAGGCACACTGCAGTAATACTGGTGTCATCGTGCTGTTGAGATATACTGGGTTCGGGCGGAACTCTGAAGGACCTAGGCATGTGGAGTTTGAACTGTAATTGGGTCCATGTATTGTACCACCCTTTGTGAACGCAAAAGATGAAGAGGAAAACTGTAGAGAAACAGAATAGAGGTTGGTGACAGATGAGTTTGTAAAGGTGAAGAAGATTTTATAAAAATTTGACAACTGGATTGGGCACTACGGGGAAGTGATTATCTACTTGGTCTACTCCCCTTAAAAAAAATTCTGTGTTTGTCGTATCGCTATTGGGACTATCCCAGCCATCAATCCAGTGTCCTGTCCATCCTAAATTCATAGGGAACCCGGTATCTGTGAGATAATTTCCTCTACCTGTGATGGACATGCATCTAGAACAGTAGAATGCGACATTAGCCTTTGAGGGGTGTCTAGTATATCTTGTACTTCTTGAGCATGGTTCTCAGGTATATCCAAGAAGACACCCTCAGGAGTACAATATATGACACACCACATTTTACACAATAAGTCTCTGCTGAGTAGATTAGTCGGAGCCGATGCAGCCAGCAGAAAAGAATGTTTGGTTTGCAAGGGCCCTATCGTAATCTCTGCAGGTCTACTCAATGGGTATTGTTGCACCGTTCCTGTTACTCCCATTGCCCGAATCTGTGTTTTCTATATGGCTCGTGATTCCTTACTATATGTCCCTTGATCCCGTCTATGTGTTTATTAATGTGGCTTGTGTTTTCTGTCTAGGGGGTCTATATTGACTATGTGTCTATATCCCGTCTATGTGTTTATTAATGTGGCTTGTGTTTTCTGTCTAGGGGGTCTATATCTACTACTCCTACAATCTCTGGCAAAATGCCCTTCCTTCCTACAAGTGTAACATATTATTGACCATTAGGGATCTGGGGTTTGGACTGATGGGTCTTTCCTGTATGTGCCAGTATACTTACCGTCCTCAACCTCTCCACCTGTTGTTCTCTGCGCCTAGCACTATTCTTGTGATGTTCAATAGCACACTATCTAAGATTAGCTACTGTGACCCCTTTCCAATTTTGCAAAGAAGTCTGCACCCTGACACTCAATGCCTTATTGAGCCCATCCATTCGCACAGAGACAGCCACCTCCCATTTGCCGAATTAGTGTTTACCAGTGGTCTTATCCAGATGGAGAGTTTTCTATTACTGCAAGAGACAAAAAAAAAAAAAAAGTTTAACAAGCTTCTAGGTCATGCGAAGTATTCATTCAATCCTTCTCATCCCGTATTAAGGGTCTGTACATGGTCCAACAAACATTTCCGAGCTCATGTTGACTAGGGGCATTACTAGGAATAAATACTTCTTATATGGTAACTGAAAGAAATACCCGGGGGTTACCTTGTCTCTGTCCGCTTTCCTACTGGCAAATACTAATGTGCGGACAGGTTTTTCTCCATTTCTGACGTTACTTTCTTGATTTTTTTTGTTTTATTTTTGTGTTTTACTATATATGTACACAAATGATACCATACTTACCTGTTCCACTGGTCTCAGCCACTTCCCCCACAGGCTACTGCTCTTCTTTTACCGGTTGGATACTCCTCTGGGTACATGAGAAATGGCTGAAAACAATCAGGTCACCTTCTCCTCCTAAATAAAACTTCAACATTCATTAGTACTAGAGATGAGCGGGTTCGGTTCCTCGGAATCCGAACCCGCCCGAACTTCATGTTTTTTTTCACGGGTCCGAGCGACTCGGATCTTCCCGCCTTGCTCGGTTAACCCGAGCGCGCCCGAACGTCATCATGACGCTGTCGGATTCTCGCGAGGCTCGGATTCTATCGCGAGACTCGGATTCTATATAAGGAGCCGCGCGTCGCCGCCATTTTCACTCGTGCATTGAGATTGATAGGGAGAGGACGTGTCTGGCGTCCTCTCCATTAGAATAGAGATAGATTAGATAGAGAGAGAGAGATTGTGCAGAGTCGCAGACAGAGTTAGTTTACCACAGTCAGTGACCAGTGCAGTTGCTAGTTAACTTTTATTTAATATAATATATCCGTTCACTTCTCTCTGCTATATCCGTTCTCTGCCTGAAAAAAAAAACGATACACAGCACAGTCAGTCACACAGTGTGACTCAGTCTGTGTGCACTCAGCTCAGCCCAGTGTGCTGCACAGTCATCAATGTATAAATTAAAAGCTTATAATTAATTGTGGGGGAGACTGGGGAGCACTGCAGGTTGTTAGCAGGAGCCAGGAGTACAATTATATTAATTAACAGTGCACACTTTTGCTGCAGGAGTGGTGACCAGTGCCTGACCACCAGTATAGTATTGTTGTATACTACTAATATCTCTTTAAATATCAACCAGTCTATATTAGCAGCAGACACAGTACAGTGCGGTAGTTCACGGCTGTGGCTACCTCTGTGTCGGCACACGGCAGGCAGTCCGTCCGACCAGAATTGTATTATTTATTATTATATACCTACCACCTAACCGTGGTTTTTTTTTCATTCTTTATACCGTCATAGTGTCATCCTAATTGTTACGAGTATACTACTATCTCTTTATCAACCAGTGTACAGTGCGGTAGTTCACGGCTGTGGCTACCTCTGTGTCGGCACACGGCAGGCAGTCCGTCCGACCAGAATTGTATTATTTATTATTATATACCTACCACCTAACCGTGGTTTTTTTTTCATTCTTTATACCGTCATAGTGTCATCCTAATTGTTACGAGTATACTACTATCTCTTTATCAACCAGTGTACAGTGCGGTAGTTCACGGCTGTGGCTACCTCTGTGTCGGCACACGGCAGGCAGTCCGTCCGACCAGAATTGTATTATTTATTATTATATACCTACCACCTAACCGTGGTTTTTTTTTCATTCTTTATACCGTCATAGTGTCATCCTAATTGTTACGAGTATACTACTATCTCTTTATCAACCAGTGTACAGTGCGGTAGTTCACGGCTGTGGCTACCTCTGTGTCGGCACACGGCAGGCAGTCCGTCCGACCAGAATTGTATTATTTATTATTATATACCTACCACCTAACCGTGGTTTTTTTTTCATTCTTTATACCGTCATAGTGTCATCCTAATTGTTACGAGTATACTACTATCTCTTTATCAACCAGTGTACAGTGCGGTAGTTCACGGCTGTGGCTACCTCTGTGTCGGCACACGGCAGGCAGTCCGTCCGACCAGAATTGTATTATTTATTATTATATACCTACCACCTAACCGTGGTTTTTTTTTCATTCTTTATACCGTCATAGTGTCATCCTAATTGTTACGAGTATACTACTATCTCTTTATCAACCAGTGTACAGTGCGGTAGTTCACGGCTGTGGCTACCTCTGTGTCGGCACACGGCAGGCAGTCCGTCCGACCAGAATTGTATTATTTATTATTATATACCTACCACCTAACCGTGGTTTTTTTTTTCATTCTTTATACCGTCATAGTGTCATCCTAATTGTTACGAGTATACTACTATCTCTTTATCAACCAGTGTACAGTGCGGTAGTTCACGGCTGTGGCTACCTCTGTGTCGGCACACGGCAGGCAGTCCGTCCGACCAGAATTGTATTATTTATTATTATATACCTACCACCTAACCGTGGTTTTTTTTTCATTCTTTATACCGTCATAGTGTCATCCTAATTGTTACGAGTATACTACTATCTCTTTATCAACCAGTGTACAGTGCGGTAGTTCACGGCTGTGGCTACCTCTGTGTCGGCACACGGCAGGCAGTCCGTCCGACCAGAATTGTATTATTTATTATTATATACCTACCACCTAACCGTGGTTTTTTTTTTCATTCTTTATACCGTCATAGTGTCATCCTAATTGTTACGAGTATACTACTATCTCTTTATCAACCAGTGTACAGTGCGGTAGTTCACGGCTGTGGCTACCTCTGTGTCGGCACACGGCAGGCAGTCCGTCCGACCAGAATTGTATTATTTATTATTATATACCTACCACCTAACCGTGGTTTTTTTTTTCATTCTTTATACCGTCATAGTGTCATCCTAATTGTTACGAGTATACTACTATCTCTTTATCAACCAGTGTATAGTGCGGTAGTTCACGGCTGTGGCTACCTCTGTGTCGGCACACGGCAGGCAGTCCGTCCGACCAGAATTGTATTATTTATTATTATATACCTACCACCTAACCGTGGTTTTTTTTTCATTCTTTATACCGTCATAGTGTCATCCTAATTGTTACGAGTATACTACTATCTCTTTATCAACCAGTGTACAGTGCGGTAGTTCACGGCTGTGGCTACCTCTGTGTCGGCACACGGCAGGCAGTCCGTCCGACCAGAATTGTATTATTTATTATTATATACCTACCACCTAACCGTGGTTTTTTTTTTCATTCTTTATACCGTCATAGTGTCATCCTAATTGTTACGAGTATACTACTATCTCTTTATCAACCAGTGTACAGTGCGGTAGTTCACGGCTGTGGCTACCTCTGTGTCGGCACACGGCAGGCAGTCCGTCCGACCAGAATTGTATTATTTATTATTATATACCTACCACCTAACCGTGGTTTTTTTTTCATTCTTTATACCGTCATAGTGTCATCCTAATTGTTACGAGTATACTACTATCTCTTTATCAACCAGTGTACAGTGCGGTAGTTCACGGCTGTGGCTACCTCTGTGTCGGCAGTCGGCAGGCAGTCCGTCCATCCATAATTGTATTATTATTATAATATATACCACCTAACCGTGGTTTTTTTATACCACCTAACCGTGGCAGTCCGTCCATAATTGTATACTAGTATCCAATCCATCCATCTCCATTGTTTACCTGAGGTGCCTTTTAGTTCTGCCTATAAAATATGGAGAACAAAAAAGTTGAGGTTCCAAAATTAGGGAAAGATCAAGATCCACTTCCACCTCGTGCTGAAGCTGCTGCCACTAGTCATGGCCGAGACGATGAAATGCCAGCAACGTCGTCTGCCAAGGCCGATGCCCAATGTCATAGTACAGAGCATGTCAAATCCAAAACACCAAATATCAGAAAAAAAAGGACTCCAAAACCTAAAATAAAATTGTCGGAGGAGAAGCGTAAACTTGCCAATATGCCATTTACCACACGGAGTGGCAAGGAACGGCTGAGGCCCTGGCCTATGTTCATGGCTAGTGGTTCAGCTTCACATGAGGATGGAAGCACTCAGCCTCTCGCTAGAAAACTGAAAAGACTCAAGCTGGCAAAAGCACCGCAAAGAACTGTGCGTTCTTTGAAATCCCAAATCCACAAGGAGAGTCCAATTGTGTCGTTTGCGATGCCTGACCTTCCCAACACTGGACGTGAAGAGCATGCGCCTTCCACTATTTGCATGCCCCCTGCAAGTGCTGGAAGGAGCACCCGCAGTCCAGTTCCTGATAGTCAGATTGAAGATGTCAGTGTTGAAGTACACCAGGATGAGGAGGATATGGGTGTTGCTGGCGCTGGGGAGGAAATTGACCAGGAGGATTCTGATGGTGAGGTGGTTTGTTTAAGTCAGGCACCCGGGGAGACACCTGTTGTCCGTGGGAGGAATATGGCCGTTGACATGCCAGGTGAAAATACCAAAAAAATCAGCTCTTCGGTGTGGAGGTATTTCACCACAAATGCGGACAACAGGTGTCAAGCCGTGTGTTCCCTTTGTCAAGCTGTAATAAGTAGGGGTAAGGACGTTAACCACCTCGGAACATCCTCCCTTATACGTCACCTGCAGCGCATTCATAATAAGTCAGTGACAAGTTCAAAAACTTTGGGTGACAGCGGAAGCAGTCCACTGACCAGTAAATCCCTTCCTCTTGTAACCAAGCTCACGCAAACCACCCCACCAACTCCCTCAGTGTCAATTTCCTCCTTCCCCAGGAATGCCAATAGTCCTGCAGGCCATGTCACTGGCAAGTCTGACGAGTCCTCTCCTGCCTGGGATTCCTCCGATGCATCCTTGCGTGTAACGCCTACTGCTGCTGGCGCTGCTGTTGTTGCCGCTGGGAGTCGATGGTCATCCCAGAGGGGAAGTCGTAAGCCCACTTGTACTACTTCCAGTAAGCAATTGACTGTTCAACAGTCCTTTGCGAGGAAGATGAAATATCACAGCAGTCATCCTACTGCAAAGCGGATAACTGAGGCCTTGGCATCCTGGGTGGTGAGAAACGTGGTTCCGGTATCCATCATTACTGCAGAGCCAACTAGAGACTTGTTGGAGGTACTGTGTCCCCGGTACCAAATACCATCTAGGTTCCATTTCTCTAGGCAGGCGATACCGAAAATGTACACAGACCTCAGAAAAAGAGTCACCAGTGTCCTAAAAAATGCAGCTGTACCCAATGTCCACTTAACCACGGACATGTGGACAAGTGGAGCAGGGCAGGGTCAGGACTATATGACTGTGACAGCCCACTGGGTAGATGTATGGACTCCCGCCGCAAGAACAGCAGCGGCGGCACCAGTAGCAGCATCTCGCAAACGCCAACTCTTTCCTAGGCAGGCTACGCTTTGTATCACCGCTTTCCAGAATACGCACACAGCTGAAAACCTCTTACGGCAACTGAGGAAGATCATCGCGGAATGGCTTACCCCAATTGGACTCTCCTGTGGATTTGTGGCATCGGACAACGCCAGCAATATTGTGTGTGCATTAAATCTGGGCCAATTCCAGCACGTCCCATGTTTTGCACATACCTTGAATTTGGTGGTGCAGAATTTTTTAAAAAACGACAGGGGCGTGCAAGAGATGCTGTCGGTGGCCAGAAGAATTGCGGGACACTTTCGGCGTACAGGCACCACGTACAGAAAACTGGAGCACCACCAAAAACTACTGAACCTGCCCTGCCATCATCTGAAGCAAGAAGTGGTAACGAGGTGGAATTCAACCCTCTATATGCTTCAGAGGTTGGAGGAGCAGCAAAAGGCCATTCAAGCCTATACAATTGAGCACGATATAGTAGGTGGAATGCACCTGTCTCAAGTGCAGTGGAGAATGATTTCAACGTTGTGCAAGGTTCTGATGCCCTTTGAACTTGCCACACGTGAAGTCAGTTCAGACACTGCCAGCCTGAGTCAGGTCATTCCCCTCATCAGGCTTTTGCAGAAGAAGCTGGAGGCATTGAAGGAGGAGCTAACACGGAGCGATTCCGCTAGGCATGTGGGACTTGTGGATGCAGCCCTTAATTCGCTTAACAAGGATTCACGGGTGGTCAATCTGTTGAAATCAGAGCACTACATTTTGGCCACCGTGCTCGATCCTAGATTTAAAGCCTACCTTGGATCTCTCTTTCCGGCAGACACAGGTCTGCTGGGGTTGAAAGACCTGCTGGTGACAAAATTGTCAAGTCAAGCGGAACGCGACCTGTCAACATCTCCTCCTTCACATTCTCCCGCAACTGGGGGTGCGAGGAAAAGGCTCAGAATTCCGAGCCCACCCGCTGGCGGTGATGCAGGGCAGTCTGGAGCGACTGCTGATGCTGACATCTGGTCCGGACTGAAGGACCTGACAACGATTACGGACATGTCGTCTACTGTCACTGCATATGATTCTCTCAACATTGATAGAATGGTGGAGGATTATATGAGTGACCGCATCCAA